>NW_024884889.1:3687026-3883606 GCF_019232065.1 Centrocercus urophasianus | reverse complement strand
ACAGGTTGTGGGGGGGGGGGAGGCGGGGGGAGAGGGAGGAATTCAACACAGTGAAGTTACACAGCTGCTGGAAATATTAAATGAAAGGACTGAACATCTGTTCACTTGCTTTTCAAACTTTAATGGTTTGGAGAGATGTTCTGTTGTCTTAGATCTTTAAGAACATCTGAGACCCATGCAGCTTCAGCACCTGTGAAAAATCCCCTCTCAAAACACGCATTCACTTCAAAGCTTATTACTCCTGTTCTTTGCCAAACATATGTTGCCAAACATAACAACAAATTATTAATAATACTAAGGTCTTACTTGACTTTTGTGAAGCAAATTTCCTGAACGAGCAACAAAATACCACTTAAGCATTAATAAACTTGTAATGCACAAAGAAATAGCTGGAGAACCATTTAGTAGGAAGTAAGCTTAAATTAGATTGATCCATTTTTTGTTTGTATATTTTTGGGGGGGAGTTTTTAGATACTCCTTCCTTTTCATTTGAAATTTTAAACTAATTTCATTTTCTCAGAATCAGGCACAGTGTGTAATGAACTTGCAAGCTTCCTGACACAGGATACTATTTACATTGTTAAGGGAATTACGGGTGAGTGCAGTATAAGCTATATACCAGGCATTTATATGAAAAAGAACAGCTTCTACAGTAAAACAATATGGTTTATATTTATATCGGTCCTGTGTTCCAGGACATAGGATATAAAATAGAGAGCAGAGAAATCTGTAGTGTAAACATATTTGTAATTTTAGTACTAGATGTTTGCAATGTGCTGCTGGGACCAAATATATAGCACAAAGCTATACTTTGCATATTCTTCCAATAACAAACTTCAAGAGGAGGCAGACAGTGAAAAGGAAAAAACTGGTCAGCAAGATTTCTGTTTATATTTCTCTTTTCATTTCTAATGGGTTTCCACTGCAGGCATTCATCATCACTCCACAAGGTTTCCTTTGGTTAGCACAAGTTACAGACTCAACTCTGAAATTTCAGCATGCAATATAAGATTACAAACTCAAATTCACTCACTTTTCCACATCTGGAATACTAACATTCATTTAAGGAAGATGTAAATTTAGGTGATATTTCTTTACCTTCGTAACTTTAAGAAGAGGAAGCATAAGGCCTTAGAGATATGATGGCTAAAAGTGATGCATGTTACTTTTCCTGCCATTCATGCACCGCAATGAATTTTTAATGTTTTGTAAGTTGATGGTTCAAATGTAAAAAAAAATTACACCACTAAAAGTAAACAGGTAAAATTAATGACTCTGATGATAAAAACAGCATTAATAATACAAATCCCATATAAGTCTCTTCAAATTTTATGAAAGATGGAACATAATTTATGAAATTAAAAAAAAATCTAAATTATCAATAAATCTTCATTAAAGTTTAAAACAAATAAATCTCTATAAAGAAGTGGAGGATTAAAAAAGTATGGCATTGGATAAAGAGTAATTAATCAAACCAAGAGGGAGATATTTTCAAAACAATCACAGACTGCAAAGAAAGTTCAGCATTTGGGGGTAATGTACTGGTAGGGAAGGAAAAAATGATACGGATAAAAAGCATTGTGGACAATGTGACAGGTTACTTAGAATTCATTGCTTTCCACTGAATAAATGAATTCTTGGCTATTTATACAGAGAACACATCATTATTAGATGTAATTTTATGAAACGAAAGCTATATAACACATAGAAGGGAAATTGCTACCTAACATCATTGATGAATTGTAATGCCACTTGTTTCCCATCCTGTTGTACATACACCTACCATTTACAGGATACTCATATGGAATTTTCTTTTTTAAGCTGCCATTTCCTACATGAAACTAACTCAAATAAATAAATAAATAAAAATAAAATCAGAAAGGATGACTTAATAACAAAGTGTTAGATACACAGTGTGAAAATTATCCAACAAAGATAAGAAGAAAATTTAGGAAACCTTACAGTTTGAAAGCAATCCGTTGTTGTCTCAGAGCTGGGGCTTAGATGCAGTACATTTCAGATATTAGAAATATTTTGCCCTCATACATGTACCCAGCTATAAGACTACAGATAGCATGCCCTGATTACAACTATAGTCTATATAATGGCCACTTATTGAGCTGTGGAGTTTTGATGCCATTCCACATTTAACAGCTGTGATGGAAGACCTCTGTGATATTCATTCCAACACTGACACCCTCAAGTCATACTTCTTCTGTTGTCAGAAAGTATTTATTTTTATCAGCAGCTTGTCATTCAAGTGTATTACAAAAAAAAAAAAAAAAACTTCGAGAAATGGGCAGCTGTGGAGCCTCTACGTCAACCGTGAAGATAACGTCTCTCAATTTAACGCTGCTACTTGGTTATTATACATTCATAAATAATCAAATATCAGTTCAAAGTCTCCAGACATCAGAACTGAGAGAGAAAACTGAAAGCATAGGTGGTATTGAATTTTTCACTTAGTCTCACAAAACAAGTCATCCTGTTAATAACCTGGCTCTCATCCCAGCCAGACATAACACATTTTGAAGTTGTCTTTCTCCCTGGCAATGTCAGAATTGGCAGCTATATTCACACTAGAAAGTTTTCAAGTGGTCAGACAGGTCTGCTTTGTTTTCCTATCCCCATTCCACAGACCTTTGCAGTGCTGGTGGATAGAAGAGAACAAAAGCACCTGGCATATCTGCAGATGCACAGTGGCTTGGTATCACATGAATATGAACTCAGAAAGAAATATGCTGAAAACAAACAGTCTTATTGGTATAGAAGAACTCTAAGTCCAAATCCTAAAATTATAAAGCTAACGCTATTTTAAGTTTGTTCTTCCTCTGATTTGTATAAACACTGAGGTAGAAAACATCTAGATACTGCTGACTCTTTCTAAGATGTGGAAGTGAGCATTTATCATCCATCATTTAAGAAACAAAAGCAATAAAATCTATAATTCGAATTGAAAGTAAAAATAGGGAAAGCAGTAAAGGTCCGTATGTTCTCCAAAGTGATACTCAGCAATGACTCCACACCTACATCACAAGTTATTCACAGACTCACCCTCTGATGTGCAATTTATACTTCATTATGTTTGCCAAATAAAATTTCCTTGCTTTAAAATGGTAATTTTGTGTTATTGTGAGCTTGGGCAGGGGAGAATTTGTGACAAACAGTCCTGAGATTAAGCCACAGCACCTACTTCTAGGAAAGGCTTTACCGGAAAAGGAATACACTCTGCAGAAGTAAAGCACATACAGTAATTACATAATATCAGCAAGCACATCACCAACTGTTGTATACAGATTTACTATGCACTGTAAACCCTGGTCCACACCATGAAAAATATGTATTTAGTTTTACCTGCTTTGCACATAGAGTAAATGAACCCTCTTCATACTTTTCTTCATAGAATGCATGTGTATAATCAAAGAATATTGGGATGTTATAAACACAAAATAAACAAGAGAGTTAGGCAAAGCACACTATGATAACAAAGATGATAAATAGAAAGCTTACCGCTGTCCTGGGCTCACTCACAAAACACCAGCAGAGCAGATCTCCAGACAAAACCCGACCCCACTGGTAGCCAGCTCTTAAATAGGTCTAGGAGCACAGCTGAATTGCCTTCACCTGTGCTCCTCTGGCTGACTCATGGCTCGCCTCAGGTGATCAATCAGAGGTTCAGGCCGCGACTCAGCAGCTCCCATACGCTCCACCCCTTCACAGTGTGAACCAATGATCAGGTTGACTAAAGGCTAAGCTTACCCTAATACAGATATCAGCTATATCGCGACGCTTTTACAATTTTCATTGCTATGTGTGTTGGTACAATTCAAGACGAGTGATGATCAGTGAATGCCCATGTTCTTCTATGGGCCAGTGCTCCATGATGTAACTGGAGGCATGAGGTCCCGAGGTGCAGGTCCGTTCTCTGTTCCATCAGTCCCATGCAGACCATCACCGGGTGTTGTATGTGATCTGACAGCAACGCTGGAACGCTTGATGGCATTTTGTTCTTTCTGGTGATCCTGAAGGCTCACAGACTCACGGGGAGTAATACAGATGTTTCAGAGGTACCAGCAGGGGAAGATCTGCTCTACAGGGCAAGATACAGGCTGTATTTTTATAGTGGGTCAACACTTCCGCTTGTACTGGGGCACGTCCTGGCCGCCTGTACCACACCTTCCGGCCAGATGTCTGCGGCTGCATAACGATATCAGGCACCAAAGGAGGTGTCCTGATCAGCCACAGGGACACGATGGGGGTCCCTTTAGCAATAAAGATCGGAGTGTTGACCACAATATCAGAAGGTATATCAGTACCTATTACTGGAGGAACTACTGAACCTCGCACCTCCAATAGTCTCCCCCAAGGTGCAAGTAGGCCACACCACTTGGGTTCTACCTGCACCTTCCAGGGCCATATTATTTTATGGGGACCCAGCACTGTACTGTTGCACCAGTAAAATGAGTCCCTTGGTCACTCTTAATGACTTGAGGTGTCCCGTAGGCAGACATCAGTTTAGTGAGTGCCTAGATGGTATATGCCTGGTTTGCTCTTGGTACTGGATAGGCCTGCAGTAGCCCACTTGCAGTGTCGATGCAGGTCAGGGCGTATCTTGCCCCTTCGGAGAGAGGAAGGGGCCCGATGTAATTGTCCTGCCATCGCTGGAGAGGATCGTGTCCTCTAGCAAGATGGGCTGTTGTTTTGGGCAGTGATCTCAGTCTCGTCTTGGAGCAAGCGTCGCAATCCTGGCATGCCTGGACGATATCAGATAGCTGTATGAGCAGTGCCCATGCTTTAGCAGCTGCCCACATTGTTTTTTCTCCAGCATGCCGTAGCTTCTGATGTAACCAGCGGGCGATGTTCTCAGATGGTGAATTCTCAATCCATCAAACTCGGGCCAGTGTGTCAGCTTCATTGTTTCCCAGTGACTGTAGGGGCTGATGACCAGAAACATGGTAGACACGTACAGTCCTGTGTTTGACCGTATTCCATATGTCTAACCACATGCCCTTGCCCCAGATCGGTCAGGCGTGGATAGTCCATTCCTGGGTGGCCCGCTGTGCAATCCAAAGAGTGAGCCCCCGGTACACAGCCCAACTATCTGTGCAGATGCTCAGGATGCCATCACCGGGTTCCTTCGTTATAACCATCCACGCGGCTTGCAGTTCTGCCCATTGGCTGCTCTGACCATCCCCCTCTTCGAACCAGATTGTCTTGGTGGAAGGATGGTACACTATTGCTCTCCACTTGCTCGGGTTGCCCTTGCTGGACCCATCTGTGTACCAGGCATCTTCAGGGTTAGGATATTTTCCTTCCTGAACGGGACTCTTCTCTGGTGGAGCGACCAGTATTTCTTTTGGTGCATCACTGTGATACTTCACTGGGCCTAGGATCTTCTGGAGTTCTTCTTTAAGGGTGATGAAGACAGACTCCTCCTTTGGCTGAGGTAGGCCACCCATTGTGCCACTCTTTGTGCTTGGGCCACCCCTGTCTTAGGAAGGTGGGTCAGATCTTTCACTTCACCATCGATCTTTCATCGACAGAGCGGTCTTGACTATAACTGCAGCTGTTTGAGTTATTGGCTCTACTGCCTGTAATGCCAAATAAGCAACCAAAAACTATTTCTCAATCATACTGTATCTTTCTTCTGCTCCGTGCCAAACCTGAGACCAGAAACCAATGGGGGTCCAAACAGAGCTCTAGCGTTGCCACAGGCCCCAACCGAAGCCGTCTTGAGTAACGTGAACGTCCAACTCGGCTGGGAGGGTAGGATCGAATATACCCAATGCCTGGGCTTGTTTAACTGCCAGTTTCACTTGTTGGAAAGCATCCTGTTCAGTTTTCCCCCAGTCCCATAACTGCCCCTTTTTTGTGAGCCTGTATAGTGGCCTTAGCAGCTGCACTAGGTGAGGTATGAAGGAACACCAATAACCCAATATACCTAGAAACTCTTGCTGCTGCTTCGATGTTGTAGGGACTGGGAACGCCTGAACCTTATCTATGACAGCACTGGGTAGTACTTTGGTTTTTCCTGACCAAACCACCCCCAGGAATTTTATGGACAGGCCTGGACCTTGCACCTTTGGGGGATTTATAGCCCATCCGCTCTGTTGTAAATAGGCGGTTAATGAATCCACCGCCTGTCCTACTGCCCCAGTGAGTCAGATGTCAGCTGGAGATCATCAATATAATGACATAGGTTAACATCATCAGGTTTTCCCCGATCATCCAGCTCACGTGCCACTAGATTGTGACAATACGTTGGTGAATGCACCTACCCCTGTGGCAGGACCTGAAAGGTCCACTGCCTGCCTCCCCACGTAAACGCAAACTGATCTTGCGATTCCTCAGCAATTGGGATACTGAATAATGCATTTGCTAGATCTAGGACACAATGATAGATTTTAATCTCCCTACTCAATGTGCCCATTAGGGAGGCAATATTGGGTATGGCTGCATGAATAGGCGGCATGACCTTATTTAATTCTCTGTAATCTACTGTCATTCTCAACGTGCCATCCGACTTTCGCACTGGCCTTATGGGGGAGTTATATGGGCTGTGTGCAGGTCTTACAGTACCCACTTTTTCTAATTCCTGCACCGTTCTCGATATTTCATCTTGCCCACCCGGGAGTCTATACTGTCTAACGTTAGTAATCCGGCGCGGTTTTGGCAAGCAAATAGGCCCATGTTTCACATGGCCTCTTAATATTGCCTGCACCGCCTGGATACTGATACATCTCTGTCCAAGTCTGAACTCTCCCATGGTTGTTTGGAGAGCCAGACCCCATAGAATATCTACGCCCAGGATGTATTCTTGGACTGGGGCAATAGACACCTTGTACTCCCAGGGTGGGAGATGTCCAACCCCCAGTTTTAACCATGTTTGGGTGACAGGAATAGTCTGTCCCCCAAAACCACCAATCATCACTCTGTCCCCATCAAATTGCCTCAGATCTCCATAGATAATTGATGTTTCTGCTCCGGTGTCCACTAATGCCATGACTCTGAATATTTTTTCAGGACCAATAAACAGTTAATTCTACATAGGCCCTCTGGTCCAGTCTGGAGACCCTAG
The DNA here is from genome assembly GCF_019232065.1 of Centrocercus urophasianus. Lineage (NCBI taxonomy): Eukaryota > Metazoa > Chordata > Aves > Galliformes > Phasianidae > Centrocercus > Centrocercus urophasianus. Next base: position 3,876,528 of record NW_024884889.1, on the reverse strand, counting down.
GGGGGCTAATATCCCTTGTCACGCCATGAATTGTGCTAGGGCTAATTCTTTTGCTTCCGGTGGCTCAGGCATTGTGGCCCGAAACACCTGACGTGGCTTTTTTTTCTATTAGGAACAAGAAAATCTCTTAGATTCCGTGTCGTTGTTGGTACTCCCTCTGTAACCCTTACCCTTGATTTCTTAGGGTAGTTCCGGAATTTTTGATAGTCCTTTAGTTGTCTCCAGAGCTGGAGAAGGACATGGTTCGGCTGGAGGTCAATCTTAGCAAATTGGACTCCAGCCCAAATTAAATCATTAAACATTTGTTTTCAGGAGACCCTTATGGGTCCCGATTGAGGAGCTCAAGTAGCCGGCATTTTGGTTGTACTTATTGTCAGGACCTCTGCTTCTTCCAACATCCCTATGTTGCGCCTAGTCCGCAGGCATTCTGTTTCTCCCAGGTCGGCCACTAACTGGGCAGCCTGCTGGACTACAGCTTCTGAGGCCACCAAGGGATTTAATATAGAGACTAGGGTACCATAGAGATGAGACGGAGCTTGCTGTAAAATCAAGTCTCTCATCCCTGCTGAAAATTTGACTATATCAGGGCCATCAAACGCGTCTTCATAGATAGCCTCTCTTAATCCCAGTTCACGGATATAATTCTGGAGGTCTTCCATGGAGGGCCACATCCCTGTATGTAGAGGAATATCCGATTTATTCAACTATATCAGACAGCAGGCTGCCATTAACCAATCTATTATAGAACAGTTTTCATCAAGGTATTGATTACCCGCATATAACCTCTGCCTGAGAACAGGATGGACACATGGTGGCCGACTCGGCTATTTCTGGGCCATTCACCAAAACACTTTCTGCCCCAGAATCCCACAGTCTTAATAACCAAGCCAGCACACTTTCTCTAGGCTTCTGCCAAAATCGCTGTACTAAATCCATCAATTCTGTTGCCGTATATGGCCGGGCTGTCATACGTAAATGAATCTGGGCAGGAGGCCACTGATCAGGTGGCACCCATGCTGGTCGGTCCTGCACTTATTTTGTTTTCTGAGTTATGACAGGACTGACTTCCAGTGGATCAGCCAGAATTGGATATTCAAGACCTAATTTGGACTTTTTTATTTTCCTGATCAATGAAGTCTGTTGATTCAGGAGTCTGGTCATTTTTTATTGAAGTGTTATGAGCTTGACCTATGGAAAGATGTAGAATTGGCTTCTTCCCTGTTAATACGCCACATTCTTGCTCCAATTTTTTAATATAGTCTTTCAAAACTTCATCTTCATTCTCTAAAATATTATTTCTTATTTCCGCATGATTTAAAGCACTTAATAATGGCCATGCCACCGTGGAGACAGCCAGTCGTCTTTGTTTAGTGATCAGCACTTCCTTGCTAAGTCCCTGAAAGTAATCTGCCATGCAATACGGGGGAGATATTACCCATAACGTGTAAAGGACCCCATTTTTCAATGACAACTGCTAGCTCATAAGAGGAGGATCCCACAAATCCTGGGATCTACCCTGGAATCATTTTCTCTAGAGGAGTATTTTTCTCCCCCTTGACCCATTTACAGAAATTCCAAAGAAAAGACATGATGTAAATCTCAGTATGTTTAACCTGCCTGGCTCGCCAAGCATATAACCTGAAAATATTAGGATGCTATGACCACAAGATAAACAAAAGAGTTAGACAAAGCAGACTATAATAACAAAGAGAATAAATAGAAAGCTTACACCTATCCTGGGCTCACTCACAAAACACCAGCAGAGCAGCTCTCTAGGAGAGATCCCTCCCTGCTAGTAGCCAGCTCTTAAATAGGTTTAGGAGAGGTGGAGTCAGGAATTGCCTTCACCTGTGCTCCTCTGTCTGACTCATGGCTCGCCTCAGGTGATCAATCAGAGGTTCAGGCCGTGACTCAGCAGTTTCCATACAGTATGATAACAGTCCTGGATATTTAAGGGGTGCTTGAATTGATAGTTCTAAGACAAAATATGAAGATTTTAAGCCTTCTAATGAGCTGCTGCTTAGCTTTGTAAGGCAAAGTTGGAAATTGCCATAGCTTTTCGATAACGATGTTGCAGAGTAGGCAGGGAATTTCAGCTTCTGATGTTCCTGAGATTCTCCCACTGGCCTGTGGGGGCTCTGCAAACCAGACACTGCTCTACTTCAAACAAAGGGCTGAGAAAGCAGTTTCATGTTTATAAAAATACCCAAAATGCCTTACTTCTCCCAGATATATCTTTTTTTTTCTTTCTCTCTTTGATAGACAACTTGTATTTAAATTGGAAAATGCAAAAGCTTCCCAGTTGATAAATTCTGGTCAGCCACACTTGAAAATTATCCTGGGATTGTCTCTTATCTGTCATCCTCAAAATATGCTCAGCTACCATTTCTTTCCATGGGCAATCCTTAGCCATCCCAGAATATGCTGACATATAGCAAGACACCATTATTTTTTAGCACAGCTCTCTAACGGTATAGTACAATAGGCATTTACAGTGCTGTAAACTTAAGCTAATGTATTTAGTAAATTTATTTCTAGAAAGGTTATACTATGTGCTGATTTTATCATTACAGGTGAAACATGGCTTCTATGAATTTGACATTGCAGAGTGTTTTTCAAAGATCTTAGAAGGTCTTTTTGTCATATAATTATCTAAAACTTGTTTCCTTAGGAGACTGGAAAACGAGCAGCTTCTTTCTTTACACGAATCAATTTGCCTGCATAGAGTATCAAACCTCAGGAGGCTTTTCTTGTTCTACATCCCATGAGAAGGGCTCGTATATGTTTTGTTTTTCATGCATATAAAAATATACGTTTGTGTCAGTATGATCTTTTCCTACCTTGAAATGAGGAGTGTTTCAAGTTAATTTATTTTAATTTAATCTGGGATGTAAACTTTTGTGAATGCCTTTGGATATCTGCTGTTTCCCAATACATCACAATGCTACAAGGTTTTCAAAGGCACTAATCATGTTTTACTTCTGTCTTTACGGAAATGTCAGGGACAGGTAGTGTCTTGCACTGCAGTCAGAGCATGTATTTACATGTGAGATTTTGTATTCGTGTTTGAATAACGTAGTATGCATGGCTATTTTGAGCAAAAAAAAAAAAGCTTTGATCACTATTGTTGCTAACAATATTAATAGTAATGTGCAGTATTCTTAACAAAGCATATCATGGGGCGCTTTGCAATTCAAATACAATTAAAAAGCAACATCAAATAAATGCTTGATTTTTATTTAAAATAAGAGTGATGCAGCTCCCTAAATACACACCAAATTAAAGATACTAGAAAAGAGTCTCCTAGGGCTTCATTTCCTCCCTGCATGAGCTGGGCTCTCTGCAGGTTCCTTCTGAACTGTGCACCTTAGATTGGAGCTCAGCTCACAAGCCCTGCGCCTCCTGCTAGTTGACTGCCACCCAATCACCTTCCCAAAGCCCAGATGCTTCCTTCCATTCCTGCTTCTTATCAGCATCTAGATTCCCAAGGTCCATTAGTACCACACTGAAGAAAATAGCCATTGGCAATGTGATTTCCCCAGTGGTTCAGGCTTCACCTGGTGACAGAAGATGTCTGTAGATGTGACTGCAGATCACAGAGCATCTTCATATGTCTCAGTGCTGCTGCTGGAGAAAACATGACCATAACCTGAATGTCATGATTCAGTCACAGCATGAAAAGGTGTTAGAGGACAAAAAAAGTTATCAGTTGCTTACAAACTGAGCAAATGTATGCGGAAAGCAAGGCAAGCACTGAAGCACATTTCTTCTGAGTATCACTGTAATTTAAAATCTTATGTAAGTTTGTCAACGTTACAAATATTTTTCTTGCTTCCTTAATTCATATAAGCCTTGAGAAATACATTTTCCTTGAGCTTATTACTTGATCCTGCTTTTCCAGAGGGTAAGTCTGAAGTTTCTGTTCTTCAGATATCTGTTATATTTCTTAAAATCAACACTGTTCTTTCAAAGTGAAATGAAGGTTTCAAAATGCAATCTATTTCAGACAAAAAAAAATTACAGTAGGCTGTATTTCTTCATCCTGGTTGATAAACTACGCATTATGTTACGCTGTAGCTCCTCCCGGTAGTATACTCCAAGTATTTTATATTAGTTTTGCATATCATCTTCTCTTGGGAAGAATGCTTTTTTTCCTGTGAGTTTAGTCACTGCCTCCAGCAGAAGTTATGCAACATTAGAATACCAGAAAAGAGGAAAAAAAGAAATCTAAGAAAATTCTTGCATGCCAGGAGAAATGAACATTATAAACTTAACCATGATCCTGAATTTGCCTGGCAGTCTCTTACAAAGATTTTCACTAATTCTGCTCCAGGCCCTTGTGTCGAACCACTGCTTGCTGCCAGTAGGCAGGTAGAATCAAGCCTGAAGCAGCAGCACCTCTTCTCCAGAGAGGAGATGGTGTTTTGGAAACCGCTGCAAGTACTTTCATGGGTCATGGTTGGTCTCACCTGGGCACAGTCTCACGGCAGGGAAGGTGGAGTCACAGCTCTGAGGAAACCACACTCACAGCTTCATTGGCAGAGATGAGGCAAAGGCAGTAGGTGCCTGTTACAGGGCACATCCATGCTGTTTTGGCAAAAAAAAAAAAAAAAGAAAAGAAGACATTATATGCATTTGAACATATGTCACATATCAGAGGTGACATGTTTCTGGGATCTCTGTGCCAAAATAGCAGCAATATTTTTTCAGTTTTATTTTGATGATGTGTTTTTAGATTCACTTCAAATTCCATATTGGGTCATTTATGATTATCTCATGGTAAACTCTGTGCTTCTTCAGGTACAGAGTGAAATTCAGGCAGTGATAGGTGTAGTATTCAAGGAAGCCATATGTTCTTTTCTACCCATGGTATATAAAAATAGGCAGCAATATAATAATGCAAAGAAAGATTTGGCGCGGTAAAATTCCATTATCCCATATTCTATCTGAAGTAGGATTTATGCTTCCAAATGCAGAGAAGTAAGTCTGATGGAAAGGAATAGGCTTCAGTGGTGTGTCACAGGACTAAAAAGGATTCTTTCACACTTCTACAACACCTGAAAACTATCCTTCTAGGTTTGTTGCTCTGCCTTAATTTACCCACAGTTAAATATATATGTTGTGCTTCTAGAGTGATGTAGCTCTTAGCTACTTCTGTAGAAAAGACTATTATTTGGTAAACTATTAGGACTTGGGATAGCAAAGAAGATCCAATGCTGCTTATATTCACAGCAGGAAATGCAATGTCCAGTAATCAAACAGAAGGGTAAAATCTGCTGTAGTTGCAGCCAGTGCCCAATGCAGAAAACATGCCCAGATCTCAGAGCTGGATAGAAAAAAAATAATGTTTTGTGAGTGGGTGCTGGATGCATTTTGTAGAAGAGCACTCAAATGCTGAAGATATTTCTGACACTGGCATTCTTGCAGCGTTATCCATGTGAGGAGCTTTGTAAGAGACTGCCAGGCAAATTCAGGATCATGGACAGGGTGGGTTAGAATAAGATACAGGTTCCACAACAGTTTAATGCAAATTCTCCATAAGCTAGAAGTGAAGTATATCTATGTTATTGCAGCAACTTGACTTTTTTCTTCATACTTTACATCATTTTTCAAATGAGTTCATTGCCTAGAAATGGTCATGAGTTTTCAAAATAGCATAGATCAATTCAGATGATCTGTGTACATGGTATTTTTTTAATCCAGCAATGTTGTACCCTAGTCCTATTAATGTATTACTTGATAAAGGAAATTGTGCCTTTTTTAGAAGAACATTAAATATAGTTGCTACATAATATATATATATAGTTGCTATAGTAAGATACGTAAAAAATTTCTTGTAAAACCACATGTATGACTTCTTGCAATGGCATGTTTCGTGTGTGTGGCAGGTAAATCTATTAGCTGAAGCAAATGAAAACCCAAATCTCAACCTCTGATGAGCTGGTATTCACTCAGAAAAATCTTAATAGGTTTGGCAGGAGATTCAAAAATATTTTATCAGTAGCTTAAAGCTGCTACATTTATCAGAATAGCAACTGAAAGACTATGAGTAAAAGTAATTCTTAACACACATAAAATAAAGTTGGCATGACTTCTGTTTTTACAGATTAGTTCAGAAAAAAAAAAAAAAGAGGTAATGTCAAGTAAGTACACTTACTGATGCTCTTCTGATCCATATCTAATTAGTCTTTGCTGGGAAAATGGTGGATTAATCCTCATCTAATACCTTGACAAAATTAAAATAGACTAGCAGATTAGTAAGCTGTTTGAGGGGGACGTTGCTTCTAGTTGCTACTCTTAGTTAATATGGTGGTGGACCAACAGAAAAATTTACAGCAACAGCAAAATTGGAGACAACAGAGTTCCATTTTTGAGCTTGTCATGCTAATTAGTGTTACACTTTTAATCCAGCTTTTCTTTACTGATCTAACCCTATGGGTCTAATTGTGCCTCTGCTTCTGTTGCCTTCAATAAACCTCCAGATTAAGTAACATTATCACTAGATAGCAATGAATTAATATTAGATATTAGATAATAACTAGTATTAGATAATCTTACTAGACCTTCTCTTTCCTTCTTTCACTCTATCAAGACCGGTTTAAAAAAAATAATAATTGCTTTTGAATGGGTCAGCAGGAACTTATCTGCCACTGTTTTTATGAACACTTCTTTGCTTAACCTAGTAAGTCATCAACAAAAACTTTTTTATTATTATTCTCTTAAAACAAAGAAAGAACCTGATAATAGGTCAGTTTATTTTCTTTATAGGAGGCAGTTCCTTGATGAACCTTTTATACAACATAATAGATGTGCAGACTATAAAAAGTATATATAGAATTAAATGAAGTTGAAGAAGGGAAAAGATATTTATTAGTACAGCTGAGAATGCTCCATTAAAACGTCATGGATATACCTTGGAGTGAAAGAAGAATCCCAAGGATGCCTATGAAAAGGACAAGTGGGGATAGTTTTTCTATTGGCTAGAACCAGAGAGAAGTTAAAGCGTGAGTATTTTCCCCTTTTAGATAAATAACATGTTGTCAACAAGATTGGATTTATATGGAAAGTATTTCATGTTTAGGCTTACTGAAAAAGCATAATGATATGACCTCCCAGATGTGTCAGAACCTTCGTCCCCAGCCTCAGGTACTGGTTTCACAACAGACCTATTCTAGGACAAGTCTCACTGTTTGTCTCTTCTTTATTTACAGTATGAACAATGAAAACAACACTTTCAAAGTTTGCCTCATGGGAAAACACGTGAACCCAAGAATTTTTCCCAGAAACTTTGACAACAAGCACAAATCTTGAAAATCTCTCAGTCAGAAAATGACAAAAAAAAAAAAAAAGACTGCCTGTTTAAATTCTATTTTTCCTACTATATTTTTGCTAGAAGTATTCCTGTAGATCAAACACTCATAGTTATGTGTATCTCACTGCAGATACACCATGTTTCTGCTGTGATACATTCAATAAACTGTGATCCCCTAGGTTGTACTTGATTGTACACTTCCACATGATTTATGTGACCACTAGAATAGTCTTCACTCTTTTTGAATAATTTTGAGAAAAATGCTATTTCTGACCACTTTTTTTTTTTTTTAATCGTATTAATTTTGAGCTTCAAGATGATTTCTTAAATAATTTGTAAGCAGTATAAAGTGTAACTTTACATTTTCATTCAGTTTGAAAATAAATATTGAAAAAGAATTTTCCATAGTGGAATATTTGTTTCTCAAATATTCATTTTTTATGGTTTTACATGTTGGGGGGACTACTTTCCTGTTTGTTCATGAACTTCATGTAATATCACCTATATACTACCCAGTCATCTCCTAGATACTTTCCTGAAATCATTTCTGGCTTTCATTAACTCTATTCACAAAATAAGTACCAAAAAGGACTAATGGTCTAATGATCCTACAGAATCTGTTACAAACCATCTCCTCCATTTTCAAAAGAAAACAGAATTCTGCTACTATTTCTGAAGACTGAGTTAACACCTTAATACAGTGCTTTCTTCCCACTCTAACCCACTCTCACTATTATTTCAAACAGCTGAACAGTAGGAAAAAAAGATGCTTCTGTTTATAAGTAAAGCCTTATTCATTTCACAGTGTTTCCTTCCTTTATTATGTGATTTTTTTTCCCATTATAACAAGCATGGCTTGACACTTGCCAATAAGATTTTTTCAGAATCCTTTTTATTTGGGTCTTTAGTAAGCTGCATGCCTGGGCAATGCAGCAAAAAAAAAAACCAAAACACCAAAACAAAACAAAACAAAAACTGACAGAAATAACAATTTATAATTACATCTCCAGGGGATGTCACATTTGAAGGCTTACAGATGCACATAATATCGGTTGCTGATTGAGGCAGTATTAAGCCGTATTATATCAACATTTTTTCTACCTGAAATTACACTGGTATGCTGAAAAGAATTGGTGGAGTGCAGAGAGGCAAATCTGGCACGTTTTGGGCCATCAGTTGAACAAAATGCTCGTGTACTACCGTTAACTTCAAAAAACATCTCTGGAGAGTCAGAAAAGGCACACAGATAACTTGATTAAGATCAAAAAAAGATAGGAAATTCTGCCTGTCAGTACTATGAGCTTCAGAATGACTACCAATGCATAATTTGAACTGTTATTTACTGGCTTGATCTTGCTGCACAGTCCCAAAGGTCTTCAGAAGACACTTTTATATGGTACAATCACCACATCCCTATTAAATCATTGGTAAGAGCTTATTTCAATTTCTTTTTCACCTTCAGCCGCTTGACCACAGCCCATGCAGACATGATTTAGAAATCCAACAGCTACTCCTTATATCAGCAGGGTCAGACTAGTCCTTGGCTAGCATAAATAATAGTCAATAAACAGTCTAAATTTTGCTCATTAACACATTGAACTACCCCTGCTGTATTTCATATTTGATTATATATATATATACAAAAATGTTAAAATACAAATTCAGCTTATTTTTCTTTACTCCACGAAGAAATGTTTTCACTCGTCCAAATTCAGTTTATTCATTGAAGGGGAGATGAAAACTTGTAATAAAAATATGCCCCCTGACCCCCACCACCAAATGAATATAATGCATTTGCTTCTAGCAGTGTAAGATGATGTTTGATGCTCCAGAGAGCCTTCAACATTCATTACAGAGTCAACCAGAGCTTCATTAAATATCAGTCTAGCATGTGTATATGTGGTACCGAGTGCCAGCCTCTGGAGCTCCCTCAGGCGATGTTCTATAGGCTTCTTTCATCTGTCATTTTGCTTTGACTCAAGGCGATTATCACTTTTATCGTTGACAATAGAAAACTCATTCCTGTGTGCATTTCATTTTCATGATTCCTTGCCCCTTGAGGTTGACTGACACACACAGATTCTTTTTCATCTTTTAAAGCATTGTAATTAATCATTTTAAATTCTCGCCTTGGAGTGTTCTTTTATTAGCATTGTTGAATGAAATCAAATTAAAACTGTGTATTTGTACTGAGAAAACTTGCTGGGCTATCCTGGCATAGTAGCAAAAGACTACATCTTATCCATTCTACGCTGCTTTCACTTCACTTCTCTGAATATTCTCTCTAACATGAGCAGGGTATGAATACTGGCCAGGGTGTGCATAATGGGCATCGGGAACAAAAAGCAAAAACTAGTAGCCTTTTTCTTTCTCTATGGGAGCATCACGTGAGGTTTTTGAAAATTTAAGTTAGTGTAGAATGTTTTTAAACAACTTTTAAAATGAGGAAGAAAGATCTTAAAACAGTGTTGGACTGAGACTGAGGACACCTGGGTTACTGCCTGTACTGAGTGCTTCACAAGCTAACTCAAGCAAATGACAACCTCTCTTACCAGTTTCCACTTGCGAAATTAAGATGTGAGTGCTCCTTCCTCCCTCTTTACTTTCTTTGTTTCTGTTGTGAGCTCTTTTGCACAGGAACAGCCTCTTCTAATTGGCAAGAACTGTGCCTCCCACAACGTAACTTAAGCACTAATGTCATGCACATAATAATCGTGTGCCACTATTGAAATAGTTACTGCATGTGCACTAAATTATCTGAGACAGCACCGACAGAAGTTTGGAGAACTCTTATTTCTGCCAGAGTGAGGCTGTTGCCCTGTTTCTGCACTAAAGGATAAAGAAAAATATGCCATGGAAACCTCCAGTGTTGAGGCAGTGACGTTGTCTCAGAAAAATCTGGGGGCAGAAGGAATGAGAACATAACTGCAGCACTACTTGCTTTCTCTTTCTGCAATTTGTGTTTCTCACAGATGTTTAGAGACTAGTTAGATAAAACAGAATACAGAAAAATAATATCGGACTTCAGTAATATTTGACATTCTGCTATAATTTATGGAAAACATGGAATTGAAAACCTACAACGTTTTGCTATATTTCTTTTAAACTCTATCTGCTTCAGATCACGCTATTTTCATTCTAATGCTTGATTTAAAAAGATTATATATACACATATACACAAGACATAAATCTCAGCCGTTTTTCTATGAGAAATCTGCAATTCAGTGGCAGAGAAGGGATCTTTTAGGACTAAGTTTAAGTTCTTTTCTTTTCTTTGTAATTTCTTAGGTGATGCTGAGATGCTAAAGTTACTAATATAAAGTAGCCTATGTTGCAGGTTTGCAAATTTCCATATTTTACATCTTCCTTATAAAATATTTACTTTGGCTATCTCTATATCAAGATCTGCAGTTAACTCCTGAGAACACAAATTACTGTTCCCTTTTTTAGATGCCGATGTAAGGAATCCTCCCTTGAGGGAACTTCACTGCATCTCTTACCTGCACAACGCTGATGAATGATGGGTAGAATTCCTGAGGCTCTGTTTCCATATCATTTGTAAACAAAGTGCTTCTTCGATGTAATGGTTTTTATGATAAGTGAATGCCCTGCTGTGGTTAAAGTAATAAATAAACTTTGCTGTGTTTTCTTTCAAATGATAAAGAATCATAGAATATCCCAAGTTGGAAGGGATCATCGAGTCCGATTCCTGGATCCACAAAGGACTGCTCAAATATCAGAGCACATATCTGATATCATTGTCCAGGTGCTTCTTGAATTCCGGAAGCTTAGGGCTGCGACCGCTGCCCTGGAGAGCTTGTTCCAGTGCCTGACCACCCTCTGGTGAACAACTTTTTCCTGATATCCAACCTGAAACTTCTATCAGGACTGCTTACCAGTATCTCATGCTCCAGCTTGTACATTATCCAAGGTTGCCATTTCCCAGGTGCAGAATCCAGCACTTGCTCTTGTTCAATGTCACTGTTGGTAAATGCCCAGATAAATACTAAATGCAAGACTAAAATACATTTACTGTTAGTAACTGAATTCCTGTGTCAGAATGTACAAGGTGTTATGTGTAATAGAAATACATCACCCTGTTCTCCATTTACTTTTGCTTAAAAAGCAAATCTTCTACCCTAAGAGATCTAGTGATAAACAACCTGATATCTACTCACATTTAAAACATCAAACTGTTTTAATGCCTTTAACCAGATGACTGAAAGTAAACGTTGCACCTATCTGAAGACAGATTTGGAATTTTTATTCCAATTTATTCCTGACTGTACTCAAAATAAAATTGTTCTGAATTATGATGTCACCCATTTTCCAGCATCTCGTGTGCTCCAGACCCAGGGACTTTATTAAAACTTAAGACAAAAATCCCTGGGCCATAACTTAAAAAGCAAAGTTCACTATTTACAGCATATTTGATATCAGCTGGGGTAAATACAGGTGTATTTTATTGTAGACTGCTTGAAAAAGAACGCTTAAAATACCCTCAGATTTGAGTTCTTAAGCTTCCTTTTTAGAGAAAGGAACGGGCGAAGTTATAATAAATCCTTCACTAAAATTTAAAATTTCATTTGCCATTTATAAAATTATTTGAAGGAAATGAACATTACAGTTCTAAAACTTTGTGCTTAACCCAAACACTGGAACCAAATGAGATTGCTTTCTAGTATGAAAAAATTTCTAGGTTTAGTACTTTAGTCTCTCCAGGAATACCAAGGAATACCGAATGAAAGAGATAGTGAAGGATTTTTACTTTATACAATTTTCAAAGAGGTTTACATAAATTTTATTCACAAAAAATCTCACTTCTAAAGAATTGTGAAGCCAGATGGTGCCCCATGAAGCTGCCTTGGAGCAAAGTATTTCTCTTGTAAGTAGAAAAATGCCCAAACTTTGTAGTTACATATGGAATTATTTTTGCTTTAAGGATAGCATTTGGCAAACGTAGAGTTCCATGTCTATTTAGTGATCTCTACTGCCACAATTATTTTTATGAGTCATCAGAAGAACTGGAATCCAGTAAGGAAAGAGACAATGAAAAATATTATATATGAAAAAGATCCTGTTCATTAAATTGTCTACTGAAAACAGATTAATTTTAAAGTCTAGATAACATAGCCCATTTAGTGAGTAGCCATTTCAGTGGCCGTGTACCATGTTTTTGGAGAAAATGAATTGTAAATATATAATGCTATTAGTAACAACATTTATTGATATGTGTAATATCTACTAAACATAAGAACTGACATTGACTGCGTCATTCAATTTCTTTATGATACATATAGGGATAAACTAATTCACTGGGGAATTCAAGACAGTGGTATTTCTATGGAAATACATGCATCTTAGAGAAGAAACAAAGGGAAACAAACATTTATAATGGCTTGTAATCTTGGCCTTGTGCACTGAAAACATGTCCTTTTGTTCTTAAATAGGTCAGTGCTGACAGACTTATGCTGTAATTATTCTTGATTAAATCCATGCAGTAGCAAGAAGATATGAAATAACAACTGTTTTGAAACTAGTTAGTATATGACATAAGTAATCAAGAGACACAGAATACTAAATGTCTTGCGGATGGCCAGGTTATGATTCAGCCCTGGCTGAATGTCACTGAATTTTTTGAATATTTAAACATTCTCTCTGCAGAGTTTTGTTTTGCTTAAATTTTTTAAGTTAGGTTTGTTATTAACTAAAAACTAACTGTTCTATGTTATGCCAGCACTCAAAATGCATTCTACATCTCAAAATTTTCAATGATTTTGAATTATTTTGTTCTTAGTAGATTTCCAAGAGTTTTTAATTCTGGTAACATATTTCTTGTCCGCCATTAACTAGCTAATATTTTATGTCTCTGAAAAGAGAAAGGATCTATTCATCATCAGCAGGATGAGGAAGTGATTGTTTCCCTTGTATACAGCATTGGAAAGACTGCACCTCAAATATTGTTTACGCTTGGGTCACTTGGTGCAAGAAAGACACTGAGTTTCTCAAGCTGGGCAGAGAAGAGCAACGAAGCTGCAGAAGGAATTAAAAATATCAACTAAGGGAACTGATATTGTATAATTTGCAGAGAGGAGGCTGACGGGAAACTCAGTTATAGAGACATTGCTCTCTACAACTATCTGAACAGAAGTTGCAGACAGGAGGGTGTTGATATCTCAAGGAGACAATTAGTAGGACAAAAGGAAATAATCCCAAATTGTGCCAGGGTAGGGTAAATTGGAAATCAGGAAGAATTTCTCAATAGAGGGGATAGTCAAGCATTTCAGGGTGCTCTTCAGAGAGGTGGTAGAAACCGCGTCCCCGGAAGCATTTAGGGGATGTGTAGACATGGCACTAAGGGACATTGTTTTAGTGATGGGACTTGGCAGGTCAGGTTGATGGTTAGACCTGATAATCTTGAATGCATTTTCCTATCCCATAGATGACTCTATGTTTTTATTTTTTTCTTGATTGCAGTATTATTAAAGACGCATGAGGTTGTGCTCTTTCCTGCAAAATTCTGCACAAAGTCATTTCACGTCATGAAGGGAAAAAGGATCTTTTCCTATATCGATTGGCTTTTGTACAAGTATCCCATAAAATAGACTTACGATGTACAAAGATGTAGACAAAATTTGAATTAAAAAGATCCACGCACCAAAAGCAGAACCATGCTTTTAAACACTTTTAATTTTGTCATTGGCAGGCGTACTTTTGCTGCCAAAAGTTATATTCAAAACACGACTCCTCTGTTAGCTTTGGCTTAGAAGAAACACTCCATAAGCCTGTTTTGTCTAACTATTAGGGACTGACTTGGAGTTAAGTTCATTTAATTTGCAGTCCAACGAGCAGACAGTTATTGGATTTATTATCCATTATTTACAATGGAAATGAGCTCATCACTATTCCATTTCACATTTCATATTAATCAATTCATTTTTCTAGCTTGCAATCAGTTTATTAGTTTCAATAAGTGCTTCATGAATTGTTAATGATAACATAAAACAACAAAAAACCAGAATCTGGTTAAAAATAACACCTTTTGAAAACCATGGCCTGTTGCCACTATTATATGTGGTTGGTGTGACGCTGGACGCACTTTACTTTCAGCACAACTATCGGTGAGGGTCAGCTTGACACCCTAAATTCAAGCTTCAGGGTATGACCACAATAAATATGAGAAAACACGCATTATGTTTTGCAAAGTTCCAGTGCTACGATTTTCTAGATATGAGTAACAAAGCCTACATTTTCTTAGCTCCATTTACTACAGATTCCAAAGAGAACTGTCAGGTACTCCTATCTGAATCAAGGCCTTACACAGAAAGGAATAATGCGTCAATTGTATGTAGACACAGAATGACATGAAAATGTATTTGAAATAGTGTCAGAATAAAAAGCAGCTATATGAATGTGGATTTAATTTATAAAGTATTTCAATTATTATAAACTTTAATTCAATATTCTAAAAATATAAAGTCATCATCAGATGATATTAACCTCTTCAAAGTTTCCATTGGCATTGTAACATAAATGTCATTTAGTAATCAAACTATCTGTTTATAAATAAGTTCAGGAATCATCCTCCATAGAGCAGATCAAATGATAATATCACTGAATTTCTATTTAATTTGTTCCAAAATCCCAACACGTCTGTGGATTTTAATGTCTATTTAGATATATAATTGACACCTTAAAGAAAATGGTCTCTACATTAAGAGCTTTTGTTAGCATAGACACGCAAACAATTTGTCATACTGACAAAAAAAAAAAAAAAAGATTGAAATCTAACTCAAAAAATCCTCTTCCAAACTCTGTATCTCTGCAGAAAAGGCGCTGTTTCCAAGCAATCACATTGGCAGCAGCCTCCAAAAACAAATACATGAACATCACAAACTTTAAATAAATTGCTAAGAAAGTTGGAAATTAATCAAATGATAAATTTTATCTGTATTTTGCTATTTTTATTGTCAAACAAGAGAAAAAAAAAAAAAAGTATTCTATTAGTGAAGTCCACTAGGCTACTCCAAGCTTGTTTTCCTCATGGTTAATAAATCATTGACAAAAAGATGAACCCAGCCATAATATTGGTTAGTTATACTGACTAACATCCAGGCAAATAGCAACAAGCAGAAACATTATTAATGTGCACACCGTAAGATAAAATGACCATAAATTCAGCTTGACAGACAATAAATCTCACTTATTCTCTCTCTCTCAATCACTGGGAGGTTCTTTTAGTTAAATAAAAAAGCAAAAGAAAAGAAAATATTTATAAGCAAGCTATAGAGATTTGTTCTGTGTTCCCTTATAAAGACTTTCTCCTTTGCCTTTTCCCAGATTTCTCCAGACAGAGTCCATTTATTTATGTTTCTTTCATATGCTGTGAGCACCACGTGACTGAGATGAACACAACACCTTCTCAAAGGAAGAAGCAAAAATATGCAACTGGCTGTACTGGGGGGAGAGTTTCATTCCAGCCCTGCAGATCCAGCAGTTATGATGAATTCTACCAGTCATAAGGCCCAAGCCAGCTTTATTTTGAAGACAAACAGAACTTACAAGCTGTAAAGGAAATGCGTTTTTTTTCCTAGTGAGGGCATTATACCAAGTGAATCACTGTGGGATGCCATCCACCATCACTCATGACTGAGACACATGGCACTGAGACACATGACAGCAAAGGTGTAAAGTGAGCCCTCATCGTTTGCGCCTCACAGTCATACCTTCCTCTGCTTCTGTCTAAGTGAGGCAGTGCCCTGGGATGTTGGAAAGAACAGAAACAGTCAAAGTAGTAATTATTTTTAGGCTCCTGAATTCAGATTACATTTCAGAGCTGACAGGTGGAAATTAGAAATGGTAATTTTAAAGGGCGTAAACAAATAACTTGTATTAGCAAGAAAGAGGAACGGCTCAGCTTCTTCCTCTGTCTGTCACTTGAAAAAAAAAAGGGGATAGCGTGTTTCCACACAGCAGCCAGAACTAACCTGCGCTTTTCCAATTGATGAGATTTCATTAGGGGTTCAGTCTTTCCTCATGAGGAATTCAGAACTTGGTTTCACAGATGCAAATCATATTTACCCCTTATCTGAATGAATTTAAGATTCGCAGTAGTATAATTGAAGAAATTGCATCTGCTGTTATTATTCTAATTCACCTACATAGTGCTAGTTATAAAGAATACTTTGTATAATGTGTGCATTGCACAGTATTCAGGTTGCAAAATTCCAGTATTTAAAATGGAACAAAAGTAATCTCTCACATAAAAGGAGTTTAAAATGATTTTCCTTAAAAATATCTATAACAAGTCTCTGCACAAAGAGAATACACCCTTTATATCATAATGCTTAACTTTGCTTTTTTTGCTTCCTAATAGCATCCTTAGAGCTTGCTGCTGCCACTGCTGCTCATGCCTGAGGGAGGGCTGGAGCAGTCTCCCCAAATTGGTAGCACTACTCCCAGCCCCTTGCCCTGATCAGTCTCCCTTTTCTAGTGACACCAAGAGCAATAAGCTCACCTTCCCCATGTCCTGTCTTTCCAGAAAGATCTTATCTCCAGGCCAAATCTAGCAGCAAGACATTGACCTTAAAGATGCTGCTCACCACTGAGCTACTCTACAGTTCCTTTACAGTCACTTGACCTCAGAGCAGAAATTTTTGCCCTTCATTTCCGTAAGAATGTAACATGGAATTAAATCCTTAGAGGCCATGCTTCATCAGATCTTCCTCTGGTGTTTTTTTTCTGTTGAGATGTCACTGTGACTATTTTACAACAAACTATAGATGATTAATCTTAGATTGGTAGATATTGGGGAGTCTCTATCAATCTCATATTTCTTGAATATTAATAAATAATCTATAAAAAGATAGAAGATTGCAACTATATTAATAGTATTTAAACTTGTATTGGTCTGCAAAATAAAAGCAATATGAAAAACCACACTGAATATTTAACTTGTCATGTGTAAAACATTTCTTCTCTGGATAGTCTGAATCAGCAGCACAGATGATCTTTCCACGCTAAATTCTAGTCACTGAGCACAAAAATTATATGGCACAAAAATTGCATTTACAGTGATTATCAGACATATAGCTGAGGCCAAATGAAACCAGTTGGAAGCTGCTCACAAAATTTGGCAGTTAAAATACATACTTAAGGCCTTATGGCTGCATTTATTACCATATGTTGAGAGCTGTCCCTCTCTATTTATCTGCAGCTATTGTGTGTTTGGAACTGTCCACCCCTATTTATTTGCAATCCCCTAATTAGGCATAATGGCTCAAATACCAAAAGATATTAACATATTGCTGCAGATTGAAGGGAGAACAACAACAGATATAATTAGAGGTTGAGAGGAGACTGAACTATGTCACAAGATCAAGTCTAATTTAGTCACACAATGACAAAGAGGATGATTAGCACCTACAGCCCTGATTCTGCAGAGATGCATTTTCTATGCCAAGGTCCATTTCAACCTATATTCTAAATTTGCACTCAGAAGTAACCATACACTGAAACAGCAGTTAGATACATGGAACACTTTTGTAGCTGGAATCTGTAATTCTTTTCTAAGTGTTTCTGACTGGGCTGTCAGTCAGGACAATATACTGAACTCTGAAATTGCCAAGCATCAGTTCTGAGAAGTCGTTGTTATGGAAAGAGATTACCACCAACATTTGGAGACTATAAGGGCTTTTGGAGACCAAAAGAGAGACTTTCAAGGGCTACAAGGAAAGTGGGAGAAATTAGTTCCACCACAATGGTGAAACACCACTGTGGTGCTACTGCTAGTTCGATGGAGAAATATGTCCTAGCAGAATAAATGCAGAGACAGAGCGTAAATGGAATCTCCATCTTACCCAGGTTTGACTAGTGGATCTTAGTGTGACTTTTTGATTGTAGCTATTGCTGCCTCCCTGGTATGTTATTCCTCTCTGAGTGTTCCTCTTTCATTCGCTACTTTGCCAGACTTCCAACTAGAGTGTGAATGGGTTTAACCAGTGAAGATAAACCTACCTTTTACCAGCATTGCCTTGAACATGCAGCCTGGAAGTAGTGCTATAAACAAAATAAAGCTGCTAGAAATTTACTGACTTTGCAAGTGACACAATGTTGTGCCTGCAACTATCCAGCAGTAAGGCTGCAGGAGAAGAAAATTCATAAGGTGCAAGCTAGCAGACAGAAGCAGCATTTTCACGTTTTTCTTTTTTTTCCCTATTCTACGAATTTGTTTTGTAATGTTTTTTTTTTTTTTTTTTTAAATAGGATCAAAAACAGCAGTGAAAAACAGCTATCAAATATTATCTAACTACATGTAAGTTGTGCAATTGTTTTATAGCTTTTTTAAAAACTGTTATAGAGTGCTTCTTGTGCTGATTATTACCGGGAGAAAAAGTGGTAATAGGCAGCTCTACTGAACTAAATCATTGATACTACAAATAAAATATTTTTCTACTGATAGCTTGCTGGCCAACTGGACACCAAGGTCAAAAAGAAGAAGGACTCAGATCCCAAATACTCCCTCTCTCACTTAACTGCATGGGCCTTTAGATACTCCCACATTTTTTAGCTTCCATAGAAGCTTTCCTTTTCACCAATACTGAGAAACTCAGCATTTCAAATTTTTAATTGGACTCTGCAAAGTAAGTCCCTAACAGATGCCACAGGAAAGATGGGAGCATGTCTAACGAAAATCAAGATATGCCATATAAACTTGGAGTAGGAACACCTTCCTTATAATGACAAGGCAAAGAGAAAGTAAGATTTTGCTTTGTAGTCCTTCATGCGTATTCATGAAACAACCATTTATCAATATCCAGTATTTTTGCGTTTGAACTTTGCTACATCTGTCTGTCAGGAAGATAGCAAGCTTTTCCCCACACATACACTCATATATTGCCCACAAGTTCTTTTTCTTTCTTCCATTCGCAGTACCAGGTCACCTCATGTAATGCCCACTAAATACAAACTCTGTTTGGCAGGGCTCAAGGGAAAATATTTCAACATTTGCAGCATAATGAATTAGAGATCGGCAGGTAGGCCTGTCATTTTTTGAAGTTCCTAGGCTAACTTCTATCTCTCTGTCTTTTATTCCGAAATAAAAGCCTTTGCTAAACCTTTTCAAAGACATATCATCACAAGTCCTCCTGCTAGAAGCACTCATTTACTCATCTCTGATCAGGAGGTTTGTGAAGTGAGTGTCTCCCATACAGCCTCTGGCAAGGATTAAGAAGAAATCAAATCTGAGATTTGTTGTTAATTATGAATGTCTAAAAGAAAGTGTGGAAATTGCAGAGAAGGGAAGAGAGAGTTCTACAGCTTTTAAATAGGGCTGTTACAACTGCGAGACCAGACGCTCGCAGTCAGGAGTCCTGTAAAGTAATTCACAGAAAATTCTCCTATGAGGTAATACATTTTATATGTTACATTTTCACTTTCTTGAAGATGTGAGCAGAGGAAATGGTTTATTGATGCATCTCAGGAGAAAACCTTTAAAGGAAATGTTAAAATTTATCACCAAACAGTAGTACTGCATTATAACATAAAATATTCTATTTGGGTCGGTTATTTCATTGTCCTCTTAGAAAAATACAGATTCTCTCACTGCACTGAATTAATGTAAAGATTCCAAAGTCATCCATGAATGATGTTAACTGTGAGCTATATTATTCTTCTATAATACTGAAATGTAAATTATGAAGGAACTCCATCAACTTAGCAAGGCATTGCTGATTTGGCTATCACCCTGGGACTGAATAGATAGATATACTGAATATGCATAACCATGCAGAAAAAAAAGCATGGCTCAACTACATCAGCAGATATGTTTAGCACGTTTTGACTGGCACATGGACTAAAGGAAACTTGGTTGGTGTACTTCTGGCTGGACTAAATTCGTTACTCTATGAATGCTCAGAAGTTTTCTTGGTGGTGGAAAGTCATGTTCTAGGCAGTAGCTTTGGACCAGTGCCCTAAATTTTTTGGGGGAAGGTAATGTGACAAGATAAGTGGGAAATGGAGACCCGTGTTAAACAATGTTAACCATTTGCTGTTATGACAAATATAAACACCATGCACCAGCAACACAACTGAAAGCAATGCTGAAATTGTGCTATTTGGAAGCAGTACTGTAGCTGGCTCTTTAACATCTTGTAATAGGAACTGTATGACAAAGAGAATCCAGAAATATAAATCAATTTCCAAACTGGCATTTAAAAAACCTTGCACTTTATTCCAGTGGAAGAAATAGCTTATTCTTCAAAATCTATAAAATTATACATGATTTCAGACAACCCTGGACTTATTTCTCCCAAATCCTTCCACAATAACTTGTACCATAATTAAGTTTTTGTATGCAGCAACCCTGCAGGACATTTGTTGTTGAAACAATTATGTAATTATTCACATTTTTTCATTTACAAAATAAGCTTCTCTATCCTGTTGCTCTAGATGCATATGATCATGATAATTGTTCTGCCCTGAGATCTTGTTACTTTGCAAGGCAGATTCTCCAAGTCTAATTTAAATATATCAAGATTGCTGTCTCCTGTATGTTAAATTTACACTTGACACTGACTTTAAAGTTAGCCTACTTGGCAGCTTTTTCTAATATAGTTTCATGTTTCTCACCTGCAGAGGATGTACTCTTTCCACAGTACGTCTAAAGGTCTGCAAGAAAACCTGGATTTCTTTTCCAAGTAGAAGCCAAGCACTTACTTGTTTCTTGACTCCATCTAACACTGCAGGCCTCAATTTGAGGCTTGAAATATATTAATTTACAAATAAACAAATGGAATTATAGAACCGAAACAATGAATATACACTACTCTGCATCTCTTCTTGGAATACTAAAGATAGCCCAGGGTAGTGAATTTATCCAGTATGTATATATTCAGATTAGCAATGCAATGAAAATTGGCACGAAGCTACCTCTCGAGTATATGAATCAAAGCTAAGATAGCAGAGCATAAGGGTGACAGCAACTGTTTTATGGATTGTGCATGCAGATAGCATATTTCTATAGGAAGTGTAAGAAATGTATGCATTGTTGTGACAGTTTAACATTTAAAGTAAGTGTGTAGTAATGATATAAACGAAACCACGATTTCACAGTGATTGCAGTTTTTGAAATGTGTGTCAGACTTGAATGGTTTGTTAGTACAGTTTGTGATCAATACGCTGGAAATCACTTAAAGTGAATGAAATTAAAACTAAGCTTTCATAGTTCAAATATCACCTACCAGAAGGGGTTAGCAATCGTGACCAATTTTCAATATGTTGCAGATAGAGATTGCAGTGCCAATGGAAATAATTCTTTTTGTCATGAATACTCCTTAAACTTAATACAATAATGATTGTTGTTTCTCTTTATTTTTTTCCTTTTTAAAGGCTGAGACGCTGCACCACTTCACTGCTCTTTTTACTATTCAGTAAAAAATATATCTAGTTTAAATTTCCAACTTTTGGATTTACAACTTACTCTTCCTGCTCATTTAACATCCTTTCTAACTATTGCATACACAGGATATAACAGCTAAAATAAACATTGTGATTATTGCTACATCTACTAACATTCACCCTTGTCATATTTTGCACACTACATTAAGCAAAAATATGACTGGCAGTTAATACTGAGCCTCCTTTCTATTGCAGTGAATCTTTGCTGTGTAGGGGCAGAGAAGCAAGAAAAATAAATGGGCAGAGATTGGAAAGGAAAACAAACAACCCTCCACCCCCTCCCCCCCCCCCCCCAAGCAAAACAGAGTAATTGTGTTGTACCCTGTTAGGAGTGGTGATGAAGTTTTCAGAACAGCATGTACTCCTTATAAAAGATGCATTAAATCATAGAATTCTTTGAGTTGGAAGAGACCCTTAAGGGTCATCTAGTCCAACTCCCCTGCAATGAACAGAGACATCTACAGTGATCTTCTAACAGACCTTCTACAGTGATTTTTGCTAGATTCAGTAGCCTGCAGATCTTATTAATTTTATTAACATTAGTTGCCTTACCTGAAGTAACAGTGATAATTTCAAAAAAATACCCGAATTTTGTGATTTAAGATCTGCATGCTGCAGTCATGGAAAAAACTTCCAGCAGACATTTCAAACTATTTATATAAATATTTCCTACTAGACAAGCATGTTTACTTTCAAAAATGTGGCTGCTTTAATGCAACATTATGGCAAAACAAAAGAAAAACAACAACACAAATACAAAATGTTGCTTCCAAACCAGCATCTCATTGTAGGAATAGAACATAGTTTAGAAATTTCATACGCCAAGATGTGCAGTAACTTTATATTGCTGTGCTGGGGACACAATGGAACATAATAAGATAAAAGGTGATGCACTCACATCTCCCCAGTACATCTTTTAGCCACCCACAATGTTTTCATTTTGTTCTTTGTTTCCCTTTTTTTTTTTTTTTTTAATAAAAAAGAATGTATTGAACAACTGTGTCATGCTGATAGCACAGGTGCTAAAGGCCCAACTGAACTGCTGTGTTCCTAGACTATCCCAGGGATTAAACACTTGACTGGGATGTTCTCTATGCTTGATATAGGCAAAGCAAGCAACCAGCCACTCACCAAGCATGCTCTGAAAGGACGTAGCTGCCATCTCTGTAAAACACTACTTCTCCCTTTTTCTTTGCCTTTCTTTTTCCTCTCCCTTCTATCCCTCTAGCTAAACCACACAAATCTACAAATATTTGAAAAATATTTGTGAAAGAATGACTCTCTTAAATTGGTGTCAGTCTGGCAAGTTACTGCATGAAACGACACCAAAGGCCTCTGTAGCAATGTGAGTTAGCAGAGAGATTTAAAATCCAGTTCAATGGTTTCGAAAAGACAGGAGTAAGCTAGTACATCCTTTTGTGCAAACTTTCGTGCTTTATATATGTTGACATGTCCTATCCACATTCCATGGGGAAAAAAAAGAATATGAAAAACTAAGAATCGTGATTGCCTTCAAAGTGCACAAGAGATAACAAATCACATCAATGGCCCTTATCTCTGCAGACTATTGAAATCTCCAGGAACGCAAAAAAAAATCTTGGCTTCTCTTTGCATGAGAAACCTAATATGAATGTTATTCATATTCCCACAAAGGTGAACAATTATAATTCATTCTTTAGCCATATCTTTCTAGCTGATAAGGATGTGTCAGGGGAGTCAGAGAATCCAGCTTCTTTCTAGGTATAAAAAGAAACGGGAAAGACTATCCTTCTCCGTTGTGGAAAAAATACCAGCAATACTATGGCATTAGTCTGCTGTCATTACAGTTAAAAAAAATAAATAGATGGTTAAACAGGTTAATGTATAAACAAAATTTATTTCTGGTCTCTGCTGTTTAAACACAATTTACTGCTAGGCAAAATATAGGCTTAATTTTCAACCTGGGGAGAGCAAGATAAAAAAATAATATACATGGCTGGAAACACTGGATTGTATACACCTTGATCAACTTCACTGAAGTTGATCTCTGAACAAGAAAATATTGCACACCTATTCTATGCAATTGTTTTGTTCTTGCTGGCACTGGAACTTACGTAAGGATTTTTTCTGTGATGGGGATTTTAAGAAAATATTGATTTAACTTTCT
This sequence comes from Centrocercus urophasianus, assembly GCF_019232065.1. Taxonomy (NCBI): domain Eukaryota; kingdom Metazoa; phylum Chordata; class Aves; order Galliformes; family Phasianidae; genus Centrocercus; species Centrocercus urophasianus. Next base: position 3,852,613 of record NW_024884889.1, on the reverse strand, counting down.
AGTGCTATTGCCATTAATTTCATGGAGCTTAAATTCTCCTTGGCTAAGTTTATTTTATTTATTTTCTCTTTTAAAATAAAATTTGTCTTTGGCCAAAGCCCAAGCACAATTATAATGTTACAATACTAGAACAATTTTCTTTCTTAAATATTCTTTCTCCAAACAATAATTAGTTCAAAATAAATCCCAATTATAACATACTTAAAACATGTCAGTTACTGACTCATCTCAGCTCTGAATCAATGTATTATATAATTTGATAAAAAAAGCAAATGAAAAAAACTTTTAGGGTCCCATGAATTGAATGTGGAGATATTATCACGTAGATGAGATGTTGACTGTTGCAATAGTACGATGTAGTTCAAAGACCATCTCCTGTAGCCAAGACCAAAAAATCTCTGGGCTTCAGATACAAGTACCTAAAACTCTACCACTAGCAGACATCTGAGGTGAAATGTAACATGCTAGCAGAGTATTATTTCCCTGATAAATGACATCAAATAATTAGCTGAATATTTAAATAGTACTCTGCAGAATTTTTTTTTCAAATGGAGTAGTACAAAAAGAATTGAATATTCTAACCATCTAGAACTATTTGGCAAAACAAAGGAACAAAATCCAACATATACTTATTTTATCCCCCTAAACAAATTTGCTGATATAAGAAAGCTTGTGTTCAATTCTAGAGAATGTGTGTATAAAAACTCCACATTTCTGAGAAAAAGATGGTAATTAAAGGGACAGATAGTTAGATGTTCCTAGCAGTTTTTTCTCTATTTCAATTCTTTTTCTGTTCCACAGTCTTCGCCTCCATTGGGTTTTGAATAAGGCTAATCAAATGGACAATCAGATTGCAATTATATTGGATGAAATCCATAAATAATGTTTAGACATGTTAGTTTCTGGAAGTTAATACTTGTCTGGGTCTTCAGCACTATAAATTTATTATTTAGAAATAAATGTATTTTTTGCTCCCAAAAATAAGCCTTACAGAGTTCCAAACATCATGAAGTATGGTTTCAATGTTTAAAGACTAGAAAATTCAATTAGACTGGGAACACGGAGTGGATTTCTTAGATATTAATTTTCCTTTTGCTTGAAAAACATTCTGAATCCAAAAATCTTCCTTTTTTTTGTCAAACTTGAGTGAGTAGATTTTACACACAAGTAAGGGTACTATACAGGATTATGCTACAGAGAAAAACTGCAGGGGGAGATAAACTGTGGAGGTGTGGATGTGTTAAGAGTTATCCCTTCTGCCATTTCCCCTCCTCTTTTTTTTTTCTTTTTTTTTTTTTTCTTTTTTAAATACACATTTCTCTTTTTGTAAGAATATTCAACCTTTAAGCAAAGAGTGGGTGATTATGTATGGGAGTGGCATACAGAGGGGAGAGCATGGAAAATAGGCAGTGTGGGAAGAAAGAGCAGATAGGAAAAAGAAGCATGCACAAAATTAAGCTGAAGTATGAAGAGTGAAAAAGTGAATCATAGGCTTAAAAAAAAAGATGCAAAAAATGAAGGATAGGAAATTCTTCTACAACTATTCATACATACCATATATGGGTAATTCTCCAGTACTTCTACAAAGGTAAGGACAGATTCCTTTTTCCACTCTGCAGAAATAATAGGAATTTTCAATGTCAAAATTATTATTCCTTCACAAAAGAAAAAGTAATTTCAAACAGAAAAAAAAAAAGACACATTTGTTAACTAAGTCTACTATCACGAGAAACTATTAAATCCTAAGTCTCTAATGAGTTCAGTCACCCCTAATATGATTAAGACAACCATTAAAAAGGCAAATAAAGTGAGGCAATATTTGAAGAAAATTATCAAGTAGATTCTTAATGGGAAAAAAAAAATCTGCCTATTCTTTCTTCTCTGCTCCAGGTAATCAGGCTGTGTAGCACTTTTCTGAAATCTAGATCAGATCTCACATGCTAGGCTAATTCCACGTGATGACAGCCAATGGCTACATGCTGGTAAACATTGACACAGTACAACTTTGAGAGAAATAATATGGAGCTCCTCATCAGTACCAAGAAGAGAGTTCTTATTTGAAGCCAGTATCTGCCATGGTGCCAGAGAACAAGCACCAAGAACTCTCAGCACATTAAACGCTAATTCTTTTCATGTGTCATGTCACTAAATCAAAGTTGCTTACTGGTTGCCAACTGATAGCTCATTAAACTGAAGAAATTAGTGAGTAGTCTCAGAAAAGAAAAGAAGCTCAGGGAGGAGTATATGAATAAGATAGTATCTACTGTCTTTGTTAAATGGAGTGTGGTATTGCTGCAGTACCTCTATTTGTTCTGTCTCAGAGGAAGTTTTTAAACTTAGAATATTCAAGAAAGCCTAGGATTCTGTTTTCTTACCTACTGCTGATCCTTTCACAAGCAAAGACTTGCAATGCTGACAGCAAGGTAAGATTTTTTCCTAGAGCTAAGAAGCAAAGACTGGCTCCCTAAATATACTAAGGAAAACATGTGTCTGCATGTGAAATTGATTTTTCAATAATTGACATGCCTACAGTAGCCTTTTAATGCACTGTGACCAGCAGACAAGCAATTTCAGGTGCAATACCTAATCAGCCAATAATTAATATAACCCTTGAGAGATTTCCAATTAACCTCACTTGCTGATTTAATACAGTAAAAATGATATGATTTGTTTGTTTTTGAAATCCACAAGAAACAGTCCCGTTATTGACCCAGATTCAAAGGTGCAAAACAAAACAGGTAGTGAGAGAGAGAGAAATAAATGTCTCAGTGAAAAGGGACAACATACATTTGCTTTCTGCTTTTCTTTCATCTTATAAAATGACATCTTGGAAACAGCAAAAAAAGAAAACAAACTGTTTATTTGCTAATACCATACCAAAAATACATATACAATAACATCAGTTTATTTTATTGAGTGAACAAGTAGTCACCATTAAGCAGATTTATGTTTTTGGGTATCTTTTTATTGTGCATCTCTGTGGAAATATCTCTCTTCAAGATAAAGCAGCAGTTCAGCTACGCAAGGAGAATATAAAGGAACTGCTCTATAGGAACCATTTGGCACATACTTTGCTTTCAGATTTGCACAAGAAAAGCCACAAGAGATGGCTATAACTTAAATCAGCGATTGGCCTAACTATCTGTGTTCTGAAAATCACTGTGGCATGCTGCATGCTGATGAGGAAACACCACTTGGCATTTCAAACCTTGGGGAATAAATCTGGTGTATCATTTGAGTGGCTATCTGTTCCCCTGAACTTAGTTCAGGGACAAGACACAAGCACTGAACTGATGAGGCTCTAGGAAGCTGAGGGTGGAGGCTGCAGCAGGGAGTATAAAGAACACAGGGAGCATGTGGATTCAACTTTGAAAGCCTGTTTACAGATCATGAGAGCAGTAAGAAAGTTAATTTAGCTTCATTGTGACTAATTTCCAGTGCAGCCAGAAGGAACTGAGTGTTCTTGGCTCCCATGTAATTGGCTTTATAATCACTGGGTTTGGAATAAAATGATAATTGACCACATTTAATCACAACACTTCTTAAAAGAAAACACTCTTATTAGGCAAGGTCTTATCTTTAAAGTATGTCTTCCAAATATCTTAGTGAAGACTAGACATAGTTTTTCCAGTTAAACAAATGTCAACCTGAACAATTCTACAAAATATCTGACCCAAGGAGCAGAATTTTCAACCTAATCAGGCGTAATGAGACGAGGATGCAAAAGGGAGAGAGAGCTCCATTAGCAGACAAAGGCAAATATCAGCATAGCTGTAACCTAGCGCAGAGTGAAAATGAAATAATTTAGAACACAGACACTTATTAGACGAGAAATGCAACACGTAGTCATCTCAGCGAATAATCTGCCGCATGTCAATCTGTGGAGATCAGTTTCTGTTTAAGCATGTGAGAACTCCTCCCTAAATAGCACAGAATTGCAGGGTTTGGAAGGGACCTCAAGAGATCGAGTCCAGTCCTCCTGCTAGAGGAGGTTCTCTACAATAGGCTGCATATGCAGCCATTCAGAAGGGTCTTGAGTATCTTCATACAAGGAGCTTCCACAAGCTCTCTGAGCAACCTGCTCCAGTGCTTTATCAGTCTTAATGTAAAGTTCTTCCACATGTTTCTACGGAACTTCTATTGCTCAAGTTTTAGGCCGTTATTTCTTATCCTATCACTATGACACCAAGAGTCTGAATTCACCCACTTACCTCCCACCTCCCTTCAGATATTTATAAACATTAACCTCAGTCATCTTCAGAACTACTTTACATCTGACTTTGTCTGTGCTTTTAGATTTCTGTCTGTTAAATAACCCCCGACAAATGACTTGTGTGAGTCCTTCATTTCTGAGAATTTATAAACCTTTAGATGAAATGAAAATGTATGCTTTTTGATAGGACATAATTATTATTTGAGCTTCTCCCCAGTATATGCAGATTCTGAGAGAGTTTTTCCCAAGGAAGTTGACATACTGTCAAGTTGTCTGAAGCTGTGCGTTGAGTAGACTTGGCTGAAGTTAAACTAGAAGAATTTAAGGTTGAGTTTTCATGCTGACAGACAAATTTCTTTTGGATCCAATAGAAATGAACTCTACCTGAGATATCACTTCCAACGTATCTTAATTGTTTGCTGTTATCTTCTCGAAAATGTCTTCAGGAAAGAAAAGATTTCAAAAGCATTTTAAAACTTATTTCAAAATGATTTTCAATTTTACTTATTTATTTATTTTTGCAGGGCGGAGAGGAAAAATTGCTCTTAATACTGTTTCTGATCATCGTGCCCTACAAAGTACCAATTGCTTCTTCCCTCCTAAGTGCAACTGCTCTGTTGCAGAACTTCTGCAAATGCTAGATTAATGTCCAGTTTTGATGCATTTTTATTCATTCAGAGTCAATTATTATACTGTATCCAAATACATATCAATGGTAATAGGTGGACTGATGACTCAGCAGACTCATTTTTACATGTACTGTAGGCTGAACATGGAAATAATATACTTCTGGAACTGACATCTTATTTTATATATTGATTCCACACAAGAGGGTAGAAATACTTGTCAAATGTAGTAAAAAAAGACAGATTATATTTGCTTTAAAAATGGCCATACCACCTCCTTATTTGCACTCAAGTAAATCAGTTTCGTAACAGAAATATTTGCTGAATTGTACAAATTTAATGTGGAGAGTTACTTTAAAATGGATAGTTAATCATCCAAAATAGACAGTTAATCATGACAACATAAGGAAACTAATTCCAAGCTCAATATTCACCCAATCACAACCAGAATACTTGTACATGCATTCCAAACACCTGGAACATAAATATGCTCACTGAATGCCTTGCAAGTTTACTATTAATCAGTGAATTTCTGCAATGCTTGAATTTTAAACTGAGAAAACCACAAAGAGAGCAAGAATAACATGAAACACACACACACACATAAAGATAATGCACACAGAATTATGAATTTTCTCAAAAATAACAGTTTTTTGGTGTTCTTGTCAATCAAGTTTTAGACAATCCGTACTGGATACACGAATTAACACTTCTCATTCTCGAATGAATTCCATAATATTATTACCATGTTCTAGATCAACTTGGTAGCACACAGTGACTTTGGACTTGCCAAGAAGAGCAGCTGAGATACTGTCTTCAGTTTTTAATGGTAAGGCATTTTGGCAATTGGATGCAGGACGCATGAAAGTGGCCTGGTGTTATTGGCTGGTGATAGCTTTCTCTTCTGAGACTGATTCTTTTTCATCACATTTCTGGCTGAGTGCAGGTGTACAGAATAATAGCCCATGGCATCAAACAGGAAGATGAAACTCAATAAAAACTGGGGATGAGAAAGAAAATTCATTTTCAGTTTATGTTAGCTGTTGCTACCGTGAGCACAGTGACATGCTTTCATCACATAAGAGCAGAGGAAAGCAACATGTAAATTTGCTCCCTCTCTATGCAATGTGTGAAGTATGTTTTTATGCACACACACACAAGCTTATTGCAAATATGTTTGTGTGAAAGAACTGCTTTGGGTGGTGCAGCACATGCTGCTCATCTGCTTCATATGAAATGGAAGGATGAGCATTTGGAGTTCTTTAGACTCAATATTCGGTTATTGCAATCAACTCAATAAAATGCCTACCTCCATAAGTACGTATAGCTTCAATATAAAAGAGATAATAAGGTAATTCTGCACTAGAAAGCATTCCTTGATGTCAGAAAGGCAGAACTTCCACAGCACAGGTCACTGCAAAAGGACCTGAGCACCACCACACTGCAACACAAGATTATCCAACCAAAGCTTACTTCAACACTTCCCTTCAGACCGCACTTATATAAGGATTATGTATTACTCCATCATAAAAAAAGAAAAAAAGAAAAAAAAAAAAAGATTGCTTGACTGAAAAGCATGCAGAGAACTTTCTTTTGTGCGACAGAATGTTGATAGTTTTGGCAGGACAGATTTTCTGTAGGTCTGAATATAGATTTGAATTGTATTTAAACACACTGACCTTCCTGGCCACAGACTGTATGATCTGTATCCATGTGGGAGGCAAGAAGAAAGATAATACTGCATATTTAAAGGCTTCCGAGAACCTACCCTTTATTTCTCTCAATTTCTGTGGAAAAATAAAAATAATAAAATTAAGAATTCTCCCTGCCTGGAATTCCACCCTCTTATTATCATGCCAATAAATAAATGCAATCTTTTAAAAAATCTGAGATAACATTTAATTTCCTCTCCTGAATGTAATTACACAGAATAAACATTTCTATGTGCAACTGTAGCAAGATGTTTTTTATTCCCTCTTATAATAGCATGTTGATGTATCCATAGTGCACCAATATTATATTCTGTGAAACTTAATAGTAGAATTGATACGAATTTATGTATTGCTGAATCTGAATTACTGCATTTCTAACTGCATACCAATTATTCTGCCAAGCAGTTCAATAAGCAGATAAAGATTTGTGATTTTCCCACAAGACAATAGAATTTGCATTACCTACTAATATTTTAATTATTATTTTTTTGCATGTTCCTTTTGCATATATTTGAGCCTGCATTAGAAATAGTGTGGCCAGCAGGAGCAGGGAGGTGATCATCCCCCTGTACTCAGCACTGGTGAGGCCTGACCTCGAGTATTGTGTTCAGTTTGGGGCTCCTCACTAACAAGAAAGACATTGAGGCCCTGGAACGTGTCCAGAGAAGGGCAAGAAAACTGGTGAGGGGTCTGGAGCACAAACCTTATGAGGAGTGGCTGAGGGAGCTGGGATTGTTTAGTCTGGAGAAGAGGAGGCTCAGGGGAGACCTCATTGCACTTTACAACTTCCTGAAGGGAGGTTGTGGTGCAAAAGGGTCTGGCCTCTTCTCCCAGTCTAGTAGTAGGACCCGAGGAAACAGCCAGAAGTTATACCAGAGGAGGTTTAGGTTGGACATGAGGAGAAACTTTTTCTCTCAGAGGGTGGTCAGGCACTGGAATGGCTGCCCAGGGAGGTGGTGGAGTCGCCATCCCTGGCAGTGTTCAAGAGGCGCCTGGATGAGGAGCTACAAGATACGATTTAGTAGCTTGTGGTACTAATAGGAATTGGACTAGATGATCTTACAGGTCGTTTCCAACCTTGTGATTCTGTGAGCGGCAAACAATCTTGTCAAAAACTCGTTACTTCTTGCAGAAAGGAATGATATTTAAATGAGAATAAAGCACATTTAATACTGATGGAAGATAATTTTTTTTTTTTGTCTTTTTTTTAATTTTACCAGGAATTACAAAAAAGAAATTAGCAAAACATTTGATTTTTAATAACAAATAGAAATGCGAAATTATGAGAATTAGTAGAATTGGCCATGTTTCAGTTATATTAGTGTTAATCTCAGTAACCATAATTGTTCTGTGAATATGTATTCTCAACAGAATCAGAAATCAGTTTCTTAGTGCCACTACTGTAGCATGTAAGAAGTAGCAAGCCACTGAAACCACCTACAGCGATACAGAGCTATAAATAAATAACATGTATTGTGAAAAGTACATTATCATTTGGATTTAGTTTCATGAGCAATAAAGTATGATAACCCAAAGCCATTGTGTGTCTATGTACGTAGACAGGAAGAGATGCTCACACTAACACATTCTGTTCAATGTCTTTTTTGACAGTATTTTAAACATATTTTCTTTTTCTACCTATAGCCTCATTTAGTCACTTCTGACTGTGCAACCAAGCTGAATAATGACATGGAACTATCTGAACACACTGGGAGTGCTAGGCTTCATTTTGAGCCTCAATTTGCACCTGAATCATATCATTAAATTCTGCAATATCACATACTGTACGAAACGGTCTATGTTTAATATTGTGAATGTCATTTAGAAATAAAAGGTAAGCAAGGAGACTTCAATAAAAGATAAGAAAAGGAAAAACAATAAAGAAACTCACTTTTTTTCTCAGTAAAACCTAATTTCATACGTTAAATGCGGAACACGTTATTATGTTGACACAAGGGTATTAAAAAAAAAAAAAAAAAAAGGACAAATATCAATTCCTGTGGCAGATACTGATAATGGTAGCAGAACTACTGTCTGTAGCATGTCTGGATCACTTGGCCTCAAAGCCACAGAGGAGTTGAGGGGATAGATCTGAGTAGCAGAATTAAACACTAAGGACGCAACGACAAATAACCCCACAATGCACCAGAAGGACTTCTGTCCTGTCAAGGAGATCTCAAGAAGCTATATGGGGGATTCCAGCACCTGGCTCTAGCTACTACACTACAAGGGTGCAGCTCTCACTGTGTGGTGGCTGCCAGCACTAAGGCCATGTCCCTGTTACCTTACAACGTCTAGGTGATAGAAGACACCTATATTTTTACTGGCACACCTCCATTATACCAGCAGTGTCCCATATCAAGCCATTCATGCATCTATGTTATTCCAATAATAACTTGGAAGTCAACATTAAAGTATTACTTGTTAAGATCTGTAGAAAATGTGTTGCTTGAGGGACTTCCTACTAAAAGACTGGTAAGCACTGAAAAGGCAGGGAAAAATGCAAATTGGCTAGTCATTTATTTTAACTAAAAAAAGACAAAAATGACAGCCATATGTCATATATCAGGTAGGTGACTGTTTTGGAAAGCAGTGAAAAAGCAACATTGTGAGAATCATGGGAAATAATAGGCAGAAAGTATTGATTTAACAGCCACCAATATTATAAGCAGATCAAAAACTGGGATCTTTTTCACATATAGAAAGGCTGTTTTTTCTCCTGCCTTCTAGCTGAGTCTGAAACACCCCTCCAGAGATGTTACTTCTCAATAGTTACTATACAGCCACCTGTACCAAGATAAATTTTATCTGTACATAACAAAAAGTGCCAGGAACTTTGAGCAAGTATTTTCATAATGATAAGAATGCTTCTTCTGTGCCAAGAAAAACTTGCTCTTTGCCCCCAGAATATTTAATAAGAAATGACACTGAAATAAGGTCAACTTAGGCTTGGGGCCAACTGCAAAGTAAAAAAAGCCTTTGAGTATGTTCAATTTTTATGTCAGGCTCCTTTCTCTGGAATAGCCCAAGTTAAATCCCAAGATCCAAACACATCAGCATTTGTAGGTTTCAAGATGAATATCAGCATATCACAGCTCAGGAATGTTTCTTACTACAGAGAAACTTCAGTTGGTATCTGAGCTGTTCATAAAGCTCGATGCAGATTCTCTCCTCACTTCCCTTAAACCACCTCCATGAATATGAAATAGGCTGTAGGATTAGAAAGTCATTTCATCAGAATCCTCGGGCTGGAACAGAAGCTCCACTTGTCTGTAAGGTATAAATTATAAGCACACTAATGAACTGGATTTGGAAAATATTTTGTTTATTAATAGAACCAAATACTGTTCATCTCTATTTCTATTGACATACTTGACAAAATAATATTGAATGTAAAATTTTTACTACTAGCATATTTTCTGGATATAATTAATCACTCTCAGAAGTTAAGAAATGCACAAAAGTAGAAAAATCTCAGGGAAATTTTATGACTTACCGTTATTAATAACAATTTTTTGACTCTTCTGACCTCACTGAATGAACTCTATGCTCAGCCATCTCTTCAGATCGCAAACAGGAATGATTTCCTTCTGTGCAAGGGGAATGGTCAGATTAGCACATCTAAAATGCAAACACATTTTTGGGGTCATGATTCGAACTACTTCCTCATCGTCAACTAAACAACACAACTACTCTTACTGTGAAACAAATCCAGATAAAGCCTTATAGTACTGGTTCTACGGGCCACTATCTAGTCGTACTCCCCAGCTTTGCCACACCTGTGGCTGACGGAGCAGCAAATCTCTAAACTGCACAGGATAGGGGCAATTCTGTATTTTTTTCCATGGCCCATCCCTTCCTGCTCAATTACATACCCTCAACTCCTGCTGCCAAGAGCATGCACTATAACTATGTATGAAAGGCCTCCAGAGCAGATCGTCACCGTGGTCTCTTACAGGTTGTTAACCAGCGATATCATAAACAAAAAATAAAAGGGAAGAGAATCGAATAATTCCTGATTCGGTGAGATAAAAATCTAGATATGGAAGGTAAAAAGAGAGAGAGAGTTAAATAAATAATAAAGTTAAATACTCTTTATACATCTCTGAGTACATGCCACGTGTGCATATATATGTGTGTACGTGTACGGATTTGCAGGAGACTATTCAAAATGAAAGGACGAATCAATGATATCAAAAATATGGAAGTTCAGATTAAAAGGAAAAAAAAACCCCCAAACATAATAAACATAGTAAAGCTAACCTACTTCCTTGGGGAAACAATTGACAAACACAAGAACAGAATGCTCTACAATAAAATCTGACAAGGAATCCCCATACAGACAGAATCAGTTTGCTTGTCTTCCTTCTGCCTTAGATGCCCTGTTCTAGAAATTTGCAGTGTCAGCTCAATGCAGTGATAACAAATAATTGCTAAAAGAAATCCCTGTATGACAAAATTAATCACTGATATAAATTCATTGACTAGACTGTCATTTTGTGCTTTGGTCTCTCATGTTTGGTATTTGCTATGGTGTATTTTCAGCTTACACACTTGAATGGAATTTTGACCTGAGAGCCATCTCGGCCAATTCCTGTTCACTTTTGACAGCTCTTACGAGAACAAGTTAATAATTCAGAGCAAAAGTTGGATCAGCCATTTCTTTGAATAAGTACAAGTGATGTTTAACAAGTCTTTGACAGCTGTGGGAAAAGCTTAGCTTTCGTAATAATTTTAAAGATGGAATATTCTTTTTTTAAGTATTCATTTTCAGGGAGTCAGCCCAAGATTGCTTCCCTTCCTGCGTTCTCCTATAAGTGGGGTGGTATTTTTAAAGCTATCAAAAGGAGTTTCATGAGAAAGGCTTTTTATAACTGCTTTGATAAATGTTTCAGATTAATAAGAATACAGTATTTTAATCAAGGAGAGGAGGAGTAAAAGCTCTCAAAAGGCTGCAGAAAATGTGGAATACCTTACCTTTCTCCAAAATATTTAGGTATTTTGATGCTACACTACTGTTATTATTTCCACTTGGATGCTCTAATACATTTATGAGACAGTCAAGGAACAGAGATGCATATCCATTCTCCCTGCTCTCTCTTGTTCTGCAGCATAGGATAACCAGCAGCTTGATTCAACATATATAATATTTTCACCTGCATATATACACAGACCAGTACTGTAGTACAACTTGAACATAAATGCTACATCCTTCTGCAAAAGTAGTACCTTGCATGCTTTTGCGAAAATATTTTCTGAAATATTTGTTGTACAGTTCTAATACCATGGCATTAGTTATATCTCTCATAACTTTGCATTCAAAGTACAAAATAATCACAAAAGTAAGTAAGAAAAGTTTGTAGCCTTTTATAAACAAATTGAGGTTGAGCAAATCAAATAATAAAAAAGAAATGAGTCCACAGCAGTATACAGTATCTACCCTAGAAACTCTGGAAATAATATGAGAATGCTCTTGATACTATGCTTTTCTCTCATGCAACAGTCAGTAAAACTCTACTCTGCATACTTTTGCTGCTGGGCACAGCAGAAATAATGCCACAGGACTGATGGAGCAAGATCATAAGCGCGCGTAATCACATGTTAATTTTATGATCATTTAATACAGCTGTTTCTCAAAGCATTCTTCATTGTATAAAGTGAATTGGGCCCAATTAAAAGAGTGGACCAAAGGCACAATAATGTACATTCACAAAGTACTTTCATAATGTATGTATGACCTTTGTGGGAAATAGACTCATTTAAAGGTAGAAGCTATAAATACAAAGAAGTAACAAATTTCAATTTTCTTTTTTATTAATAGATTTGAAAGATGTTTCAATTCTATTTCACCTATAGTTCTTAAAGACTGCCAAAGGCAAACTACAGCCTGAAAGCATTCCCTGGTTTTAGGTAGTTCTCAAATCACGTCCCTCATCAACATTACATCTTGTTGGAAACATACAGAATTAGTGTCTGGGTTTTCTAATGCTAACATCTTCCTCCAAATAAAATAACTACTCTTCTAGCGAATAATTAGATTCTGACATTTTGAAACTCCAAGGAGCTCTACATGCAATTTTTCTACTTCTTGAAAATGAAAGCTACAATCAGAGCACTTAAGCAACTTGAGTGCTATCGCCTTCTTTGGACATAAAGTCTAAAACATACTGCAGCAAGTGCCTGCTAATCTGCCTGCAAGTTCACATTAGCTTCTCACTGTTAGTTTCAATAAATGAAAGTCACGGCACAGTCTCCATAAAAATCAGATTTATGCAAGTTTAATAAGCCTCATTGCAAGTTATTTCTCAGATTTTCATGCTCTGGTTGTCTTGGAAAGCTTGTAGAAAAGAAAACAAACAGCTTCCAAAGCCAAGCATTCTTCCAGCAGCACAGAAAACAAAGGCAAAATAATATTTTTTTCTACTGTGCTAGAGGGAGAAGTCAACTTTCTGCTCAGTGAGATGCTGTGAAAACTGACATGATGAAACACTTCTTTGTCATATAAAAGCTTGATGTTGTATTAAGAGATGATAAACTTTTAATTAAACTGGACTTCCTGAGTGCTATATACTGTCTTGGTGTTATCCTGATGACAGCATCATCAATTGCAGAGCTGACAGCAAGTGAGCCTATAGCTCAGAACTGAAGGATTTTCTGTTTCCCCACATTTTGCAATCAAAACATGAACTCAGTTATATTATGCCTAAGCTTAACACTCCCTTCCTGAATGAGGCCATACAATTCATTCCAAAATTCAGTTAAGTTTACAGCTAAATTTAGCACTCAGCATCCTAGTCAGAAAGGCAGAAACAAATTTTACATTAGTTTAATTTAATCAGCTTTCTACATCAGCTATTATTTAGTTAGTGAATTAAAACTGCCAATGTGCAAGTTATGACCAAGTGCCAAACGTTAATGATAGACCTGGCTACAAAGCGTTATTGATAAAGTACTGTAAAGATCAAGGCTAGATGGTAGAAAAGCTGTAGCTTGATCTTGCTTGGGAAGCTGCACAGCTGTAAATACTGACATGCCTTAAGACTGGAAATCAGTGACAAGCGTGCTGCAGGTCTAAACCTGCGAGGAAATAAATACCAGATAAACAAACAGAAAATAGCTCTACGGAGCTCTTCAGACTGGGTTTTGCTATTCCATTCTTTGTGTTCCTAGTTATTCTTTTGTTCTGTTTCAGTATTTATTGAGTGATTATCCTGCAACATCTGAGTACCTCAAGGATATGGGTAATGCTTAAAATGTTTTGTCAGTGTGCTGTCTTTATCAATGTAACACTATAGAAAATTACATAAGATGTGCTTAGGAGCCATAATAATACTCATTTAATGTGCAATGTAAGTTGTTTTTCTTCTCAAAACCTACACACATCCTTTGTTTCTTTTTGTTTGCTTTTTATTGGTATTCGCTTCTTATGGTTATATTTTGGATTACAATTCCTTTAAAGAACAGACATCAACACTGTCTGTATTTGTTTATATTCCAATACAGCCAGCAGAATAAAATGAAAAATTATCTCCTATGAACACGAAAAATGAAAGAATGTTTATGCCTGTTCACTCTTTCTTCCAGAAGAAATATTTGAATTCTTGAAGACACAACAATAAATAATTTTGGATTTTTTGTTCCCAGTTACTTATTTCACCTTACTTTCCCTGCCAGTGGGAAGAGCTAGCTGACTGGACTTCATTCAGAAGCATTCAATTGAAGGTGCAAATAGCCCCTACTCCATAAGGAAGTCTGTAGATTTCCAGTTTGCCATGCAATAGCAGTCACTTCCAACAAAGTATCACGATTCGTTCCCTGACAGAAGCCACACAGAGACACACATATATAATAGAATCATAGAATTGCTCAGGTTGGAAAAGACCTTAAAGATCAAGTCCAACCACAGCCTAACCATATTACCCTAACTCGAGCAACCCTCCACTGAATCATGTCCCTGAGCACCACATCCAGACAGTTTTAAAACACATTTAGGAATGGTGACTCAACCATCTCCCTGGGGAGTATATTATATCCAGTATCTTTTTGTAGTGCAACAAGTATCAAGAGATAACAATAGAAATGGTTGCACTTTCTTTGGTGGGTACAACTCTTTGATGGTTAAATAACTCAGAAAGATCAAAGTAAGTACATTTCATTATTTTACATTTCTGAATTCATATTATACTATTCATTCCATCTTTACCACCTCTTTCCATGACTGACTGGTACACAGAAAATGTACTGCCTCCTATTTCACTCTCAATGCTTTAATGCCTCTGTGGCTTTACTCATTTTTCTACTTCAATAATATCTGTAAGACCCAAATGTGGTTCCCTCTGTTAGAAAAATTGATATTGTCATACAAATTAGCATATGACTCACTGTAAGCAATGAGTCTATTGATCACACAGGTTGCCAGATATTCTTAGATAATAAATGGTTTAATTTGCTTCTCACTCCTTTGACTTTAGAGAACATAATATAGTTATAATGACAGAAGCCGACTTCATAGAAAATGATCAGAAAAAAAAAGCCAAATAAGTAATTATACCGGTGTTACACAGAAAACATGCATAGAATAGTTTTGAGGTCTCTGATGTCCAGGCCAATATCTTATTCACTGATACTTTTCTCATCACTAGAAAGTGAATTGGGAAAGAAATATGCATAAAAAACCTAAAAAGTCTTTTGAAATGCAGATAACAAGTCAGAACCAACAAATGCAACTTGTTGAAAGCTTTGCTGAAGTCTAGGCAGACTACACCAACAGCCCTTCCTCACCCACCAGGTGAGTCACTTGATCAAAAAAGGAGATCAGGTTGGTCAGTCAGGACCTACCTTTCATGAACCCATGCTGACTGAGCCCGATCCTCCAGGCATCCTGCTCATACGACATGATATCCATCAAGACGATCTGCTTCCTCACACCGAGGTCAGGCTGATGGGCCTGTAGTTCCCCTGATCCTCATTACGACCTTTCTTATAGATGGGATGTAGATGTAGATTTTGCTGAAACATATAATGTTAAAACAAAACCATCTTTTAATTGCACTGTCTTTAAGCAAGCAGTATCAGCCAGTAAGCAAGTATTGCTACGTTTTTACTAGATTTGAAGTTTTTCTTAAATCTTACTTTCTTCTCTTATTTAGAAGAGAAATGATTTGATCATTTGTAATTCTTAATTGTTCACACATCACTCAATATGTGCACTTATTCCAGGACTTTTTTTAAAGGTAGTCTACGTGTATTCTTGTACTGGAATCATATCTATTACAGACATTTCTGTGCAGGTCTTCCGACTAGAGATAAGCAGTCATTGTTATGAGATTCGCAAAATACGGAATATAGCAATGGATTACATGATTGAAAATGCAAATTTAATTTAATTTAGTACATTGAGATCATTTCCTACTTTTTCTTTCAAAGTCCAGGGTGCAAGAAATAAGGATCATATTTTACTTTTCATAAAGTAATTTGATTTCATCTTACTCAAGTGCTTATAATATATTCGCATAATTTTTCAAAGCTTGTATATAACAACCATCTATTATTTTCTATCAAAATAATAGAAAGTAGTTTCCAAATACATTTAAGATTTTAACTTTTACTGTACTCTTCTTGATTTCCATACATAATTTTATTTCACAGTACATTAATTTGTATTACACATTTTTGTACTTTATCATTAACACCATTTCATTATTTCAATAAATGAAAGTAAATGTAGTGTTGTCTGTTCGGCTCCACGCTTCGGTAATCTCACCATGCTTCAGACAGCTGTAGGACAATCAAATAAATGAGTGTAATACACCATTGTTTTAATCATATTTATTAATTCAAGGGTGTTTAAATCATTGTGTTGTATGGTGCTTTTTTTTCAAATTGAACAATAATGTATTTAAGCCTATAAATTGATTAATAGATTGCCGTCTTTATCCAGCAATAAGCAAGTATACAGCTGATTAAGTAATGTGTTTATTGTACAAATTAGCTTAATTTTACATGCCAAACACATCACATTTCCCATTAAACAAAAGAAGCCACTTGCCAGGAAATCTTTTTATCATTAGCTCTTCTCAAGTGTGATGCAACTGTTAATGAAAGAGCAGGACACTTAAAAGAGGCAATACTGAAACACTGTGGTATGCAGCTGAGCATGCCACATGGGTATCATGTTCTGATACACATGGTGCCCTTCAGAAGTTGTTCAGATTGTACTACATCACACCAGTTAGCGAACGAACTCGTTTTTCCTATTTTTTCCTGAATACATAATCTCTTAACACAATTTGAAATAATGAAAATTCTGTTTACAATGTATTTAAAAAATATGCTGACTTAAAGCCAGCTTGTAATTCACTCACATATTTTGCCTAATATCAATATCTAAGATTAATTACTTAACAGTGTAAGCGGGAGATG
The DNA here is from genome assembly GCF_019232065.1 of Centrocercus urophasianus. Taxonomy (NCBI): domain Eukaryota; kingdom Metazoa; phylum Chordata; class Aves; order Galliformes; family Phasianidae; genus Centrocercus; species Centrocercus urophasianus. The sequence continues at coordinate 3,835,640 of NW_024884889.1, read as the reverse complement.
TGAGAAACTTATCTCCATAGTACCAAAGTAGCTCATAACAAGAGCTCAAGGAAATTTGTTCTGCTCTCAAGAAAGCAGAACGTGCCATACTTTCAATTATGTATCAAATCTCTTTTTGCTTTCAAAGTGATTTCTACCCTTTAGTGGTCTTGGCTTCTTCGCACTTACCTCTGTAGATAGCAAGATGTTTGTTGCTACTACGTATCACTTACCTCTTCAGTTTGTTGACAAAGTTATTACACTTTCAGGTCACTCAAAGACGGAGCAAGGCTGATATTACAATTTTCTTGATCAAAACAGCATTTAAACTCCAAATTATCAAATTTCAATTTTGTGGACTTTAGAGCAATGTTTTGGCAGTTTTGAGTACACTCTGGTGAGACAGTGATTGAAACTTTAAAATTTTCTTCTCAAAGAAGAAAAGAAAAGCACATCTGTAGTCAACCAATGGCCAATTTTGTCATCAAATAATCATGTCCACAACTGGCTATTTAATGCATTTCTTGAGTCAATCAGCCAAATTCCCCATGCTTTCAACATAGTTTGCTGATCAACACTACAAAGCTTAGCATACACTAAAATGTCTAGCATGTATTCCATAATGCAGTTCACACTGGTCAACAGAAAATCTATCTATGAAGTTGACTCAAAATGTGTATTGTATACGTACATGATGTACATTTTGGAGGAATGAAAATACACACACAAACACCTGTGCGTTATTTACATTTAGCTGCAAAGCTGCTAAAGTAGTGATACAGCATTGCTCCAAAGGAAATATATTGAAACTTTTTCTCTCATGATCATTTAAGAGTATTTCATTTTTGTTTTGAATGCCCTTCATGTTTGTCAGTCAGCATCACTCTGCATAGCAAAAGCAACTGTAGCTGAGAGTGTTTAGCTGAGTCCTCTGGTATAGCTTAAAGGAGCTCAGAGACCATACTATTTTTTTTTTTTTCCTCAGAAACACAGAAATATCTGAGATTTTTTTAATTTTAATTTTAACTTTCTTTATTTTTATTTATTTAAAGATACTTCTGATAATTCCACTTGAACTTTGGCCAGAAAAAGAGACAGGCAAAAATCTTTACATTTACTGTTGACAAAATAAAGACACCAGATACTATAGAAAACTAAACAAAAGTAAAACTTGTTGCTACTGACTGACATACGCACGCATGAGGAAAAAGCAGAAAAGGACAACAGAATTCTTTGCACTGCAAAACAGATCACAGTGCCTGCATTCTAGGGAAAAAAAAAAAAAAAAGGCCCATTATATGAAACACTTCTGAGGAACAGTTCAAAGGTGGATTTGAAAGTGTATCTTGGTCAAAAAGTACAGCTATTTATTATATGTTAATCAGCAAAAAACATAAGTTGCTCCAGATTGGCAGCTTATCATAGGATATTAGTTTGTTACCTAACAGAACTGCAATGGATAGCTTTCTGCAGAAAGTAAAAACTGAAGTAACGTTATCTTAAATTTATCAAATAACATACAGTAACCCCTTTTAGTCAATTTTAAAAGTTTTAAAGAGGTTAAGAGCAGAGGCAGCCTAGACTGTATGCCCTGGTTAAGTTCATGATCTCAAAGAACACGGGTTTGGCAAAGGGCAGCCAGGATCTTGAGTTTCGGGAGAGCAAACATCCAGATGTTTAAGGAATAACTGATTAAGTTCCCCTGGTAAATTCACCTTAGGGACAATTGGAACAGAACAGAACTGGCAGCTCTTCAAGGACACCTTTTAGAGTGCACAACAGCTCTCCATCCCACAGCAACAAGAGGAGGCAGGAAACCATCATAGCTGAGCAAGGTCAAACTGAGGAAAAAGAAGGAAAAACAGAGGCAGTGGAAGCAGGGATGGGTAGTGATCTGAGAAGAATACAGGGACACTGTCCAGACATGCAGAGATGGGATCGGGAAAGCCAAAACGGATGGAGATTAGCTTGGCCACAGATATGAAAAATAACAGGGGATTCTATAGGTACGCTGGCCAGAAGAGACAATCAAAGGAGAGTGTACTCCCTTTGATAAATGAGAAGGGTGACCTAGATTCAACAGAGATTGAGAAGTTTTTGCTTCAGTCTTCGCTGGCAGTCAGGCTTACCACGCCTCTCTGAATATCCTGGTGGGGTTTTGGAGAGTGAAATCCCCCTGCTGTAAGAGCACAGCAAGTCTGAGATTGCCTCATCACACTGAGTGTGTACAATTCAATGGGGCCAGACAATATATATATGCCAGGGTCTTGAGGGAGCTGGCTGATGTGGTTGCTAAGCTACTCTCCATCCTATTTGAAAAGTTGTGGCTGTAATTTTCTTCATGTACAAAAGATAATTCTTTCAGCAATTTCTTCCTGCAATGACAAAAGAAAGCCAGGGAAAGAACGGTGGTCAATATTCAAAGTCTGTGAAGAGATTTTAAGAGAATATAGGTATTTCTTTGAAAAATAATTCTTCTAAAACCTGAACTTTTTAAGACTTGAAAGAAGAGACTATGTCTATGGTATCATTGCTTCCATAAGTCCTGTCCTATTTAAGAAACTGTACTTGTTGAAATTCAGAGAAAGGGGAAACTGTTTCACAAATCAGTTTGAGACAAAGTTTAATATAAATGGTTTCTAGATTTGACTCAGAAGTTCTCTTTGAAATCTTTCCTTATCGGCTTTTTGAGCCAAATGATGCTGGTCTGAGAGCATGAAGCAAGAGACAGGCAATTAATTAATGCAGTCACTGCATTCTCACTGTCCCTTACACGTTTCGTAACACCACATGAAAATGAAAGAATACCCACTAAAAACTGACTGTTCAATACACACATCAACTTTTTTTTTTCTTTTTTCCATGTTTTAGCTATATTTCCACTGGACGTTTTGAATGGTTGTATCGTGTAGAAACTGCTTCTTTTTCTACAGTTAAGCTTTTAGGCTTGTATGTATTTAGTCTTTGAAATATCTTCATTGTGATTTTTTCTTGCTTTTTAAGTGAAAAAACATCATAGTAAAATCAATTTTTTTTTCAGTGAAACAATTGAAAAATTATACTTTTATACAAACAGTAAATTAAATATTCTTACCACTGATTCAAGATATTGATCTTCAAATGTATGTATTTAGCGAGTAACAAGCTCCTGGAAGATTCACAGTTATTTTCTCCCATGGTAACTCTTGAGGAACAACGCACCTGGAAAACAAAGGATGTAACAGTAACCTTAAAGAAAATCTTCTCAGAAAGCCAAATCTTGTCAAACAGTAAAATCAGCTGAATGTTTTCTGTGTTTTCACCCATATTCGACAGAGACGTACATAACTTGTCACAGTGGCTTGTAATATACTGAAATTCAGTTTTTTATCACAGATGGGCAGCTAGGTCTTACAGCAGCATTCCTCCATATTTGTTTTAAAAGGGAATAAGTCATAATTATTCAAATATATCCTGCCCTTCTCTCCAAAAATAATGTATGCAGGGGCCACATACAGCCCTCATTATCACATTCTTACCCACTTTGTGACACTAGGGAGGTCTTCACAGTTGTGGCAGGCTGATCCTGGCCAGTAGCATAGCACCCATCCAGGTGCTCATTCCCCTCCACTGAGGGAGGGAACAAGATGAGCAAAAACAAGAAAACTAGTAAATCGAGGTAAGACAGCTTAATGAACAAAGGCGAGAGGGGAAAAAAAGTGATGCAAAGGCAGCCAGTCAAACTAGGATGCCTAGCCATCCCTGAGCAACAGCCACTTTGGAAGACAAAGTTCCCCAGTTTTTACTGCTGACCATGGCATTACACATTATGGGATATTCTTTTGGCCAGTCCAAGTTAGCTGTCCAGGCTTTTTCTCCTTCCAACACCTTGTTCACTCCCAGCCTACACTCTGGATAGGATTGAGTGACATAAAAGGTAATCCTCAGTGCTCTGCAAGCCCTTCTTAGCAGTAGACAAAACACCAGTATGCTGTCAGCACCATGTTACACAAATCCAAACCACAGCACTGATATGGACTTCCATGGAAAAAGTTAACTCCACTCCAGTCAGTCAGATTCGGCCCAAGATCACATCGAAAGAACTTGACTCATATTTTCTATTTTTCTTGAAACTATTACACCTACTTTATGTTTTTCCTTGAATACCACAGGGTATTCTGATTTATATTTTTTTTTACTCCCACAGGCTCATTATAAAAAGGAAAATGCGAATTGTATTTATACATCAGAATAGCATGAAAGCAGCTCTTAAAAAGTTATGAACCAGTGTTCAATTTCTGACTATATGTTTTATACTGAACTCCTAAGTACAATTACTGGATTTCTCCCACCTAGACCAGGAAAAAACAACAACAATGACAAAAAACAGCTTGAGAGCTCCTGAATATTGGTTTGCAGTAGGAAGAGCTGTAGATCAAAACACGGCAGTAACAGCACATTTTTGCATTATATACTGTGACATATAGAATATTAAAATGCTTTCTGCCTTTGTACCAGCTGAAGCTGGTATACTTTGTTTTTAATTAGACATACTATAGCATTCTGCTTCTGGTGGCTTTAAATCATCTTTACCATAACCTACTCCTGACTGTAAACTGAATACAAATATGTTCCCTGCTAGGCACTAAACCAGCATGGATTTTTCAAAACACTTTTCCAAAGAGAAATGCAAGGTCCATTACGTAAGGACAGACAGAGAAAGGCAAGAGCAAACCAGGACTTTTCGTATTTCCAGGAAAGCTACAATTTGAATTCTGAAAACACCAATATACATTCTAAAAAGGCGACAGCAGCCTGAGGGGCCCCTCCACACCTGCATGGTGGAAGCTGAGCTCTCAGGACATAGACTGTAACCCAGGGTGATGGCACAAAAGTGGGACCCAGTTTTCAGACCCCGTCTGATACCCCCTGCATCTTTATTTTGGATACAAGAAATATTGCCAATGGTTTTTTTTTTTTACATTTATTTTGTTAAACTGAGTCGATAGTTTGAGAGACAGATGGTGTTTACCACTCTTCTTTTTTTTTTTCCCTCAGAAATACCTGTGTTCAAACTGCACTTTACTGAATCAGTTTTAAAGGCAGATGTCAAATAAGGAGGAAAGTCATGTTTAGTCTCCCAGGTAATCTCTACGATCATATAGAATCATTCAAATTAAATAGCTTGGCAACTGTAGGAAGAATCTACCTATTTTAGTCAATGAAAAACCTGCAGCAGCAGTAGTACCCTGTATTCCTGTCATGTAACATCTCTAGCAGAAAGAAAGGAAAATGACAAGAGTAAGCTAATGTGATCCCCCAGACTGCTTATTTCTTCTGATTCTTCCTTTGAGATATCTTTGTTCTGACTGCTTCTTTTAGAGATTTTAGTGTTCTTTCACCTTCTTTGAAACAAGAGTGAATTCAGACCAACAATAAAACAAACACAGAAAAGAAAAGGTCGAATCACAAGGCACGTAAATTTAATTTAGATTTTAATTTAGATAAGATACTGATTATCTTCTGTTCTTGATCCTCAATCTGGACCAAAATGCATGAATAATTATACACATCCTAAACAAACAAATTCCACAGATTTCCAGAGAGGGTTTACAAAGCTTCTTGGTGTTGTTATCCTCTGTTTTGTGGCAATGCTGTTAAAAACAACCCTGCTGACAAGGAAATGTACTATGAATGAACAGAAAAATCTCTGCTTCGTCACACATAATAGGTGCCCTCCAGGCTCTCCTTATTAGAGAGGAAGCCAAGCAGCTTCCCCACAGTAAGAACAATGAAAATATAGAATACTCACCATGTGAAAATATGAGGTACTTTCCGTATCTTGCATTTTCTAAATAGCTTATGAGACTTTTTATTTGGAGTGTGCTACCAGTTACATTAACTTTTGGAACAGCTCAATTCTCACAGTTACCAAAACCCCAACTGAACTATCTTCCATCTCCCAAGAAAATAGATCACTGCACTTTTGTATCCATGTAAAAGGATGCTAAGATTTCCTAAGTTCCTGTAGCCTACAGAAAAGCTAGATCTCAAAAAGCAGCCAGTAGATAAAGCAAATGGATGAAGTCTCCTCCTCCCCATTTGCAGCACTGTTCATTCAAAAGGTCACAGAAACAAGTACACCACATCTCTTCCCTGAGACATGATAAGAAATGAAAGAAATTGCATCAATACATGAAGTTCAAGCACCAACTCTGACAACTATTCCCAATCTCACTTGCCTCAAACCCCGGAAAAGACCTTTCTAATCCCAAGAGGCTGATTATTATTTCAGTAACTTCCAGCAGCTATAAATTAATTACCCAATATCTTAGTGCAGTTATGAGAATTTCTCCTGTGCAATCTGTGTCCTAAATGACTGACTCAGTATCTTACTTCGCTAGTTCTATAGCACCACAGTCCTTTTAAACCACTCCATCTGCTGAAGACATTCCAAGAAATTGTGATAGGAATAACTGGAAACAGGGAAACACTACATTTAAGAACAGTGCTTCAAAGAAGTATCATTGAATACAATTCACAGAGGTGAAAAAGATGGAATTTTGGCAGATACCTTTCTTAAATATGAATTTAAGGGCATCAACTGAAATGACAGCTGCTTATGCAGTATCTGAGGCACTGTCTGTTTACCACCTGATAGTTGATATTTCAAATTAAGCAGTCAGTAGTGAGGAATTCCCTCCAGTCTTTGGGGAAGTATACTAATTCTCGCATTTACATTAACATGAAATCTTCTAAATGTTAATTAATATACACAGTTTGACTGTTGTGAGGAGTGACTTACATGAATAAGGTGGTGGGAAGTATGGAAAGGACAAGGGGTCTCTGTCTCTTCATCAGCTTTTCCTAAATATAAAGAAAGTACCGCAAAAAATGACAAAAAAAAAAAAAAAAAAAAAAAGAGTATTTAGAAGATTAATCCTTGGAAACATTTTGGAACCACTGTATTGAAAATGATGAATTACTGCATTTCTCATTGCAAGTGCTGATAAAGAGTATTCTGTTTGTTTATTTCATCTAGAAATCCATAGAATGGCTTGAATTGGAAGGGACTTCAAGAATCATCAAGTTCCAATGCCCCTGCCACAGGCGGGGCTGCCAGCCACTAGATTAGCTACTAGATCAGACTGCCCAAGGCCCCGTCTAATTTTGCCTTGAATACCTTCAGGATTTTCAAGGATTTCTTCTCCCAGTCTGTCTACATATCTGGGATTAGCCTGACTCCAGTGCAAAACCTTGCACTTTGCTTTGTTGAACCGCAATTGGTTCACAATGACCCACCTTTCAAGTTTATCAAATTATTTCTGGATGGAACCCATTCCTTCTGTCGTATCAACTACACTGTTCAGCTTGATGTCATCAACAAACTTGCTGAGAGTGCACTCAATCCCATCCTCTATATCACTGATAAAGATATTAAAGAGTATCAGTATCAAGACAGACTCCGGAGGGATAGTGCTTGTCACCTGGACATAAAGTCATTGACCACAATCCTTTGATTGCAGATCAATTCCTCATTCACTGAATAGTCCACCCTTCAAAGCTATATCTCACCAACTTAGAGATAAGGATGTGACGGAGGACCATGTCAAAGACAAATTAGCATAAAAAGTCACACAGAAAAAGAATAAAAACAGACAAAAACAAGGAGAAAATCAACCAATCAACAACAACAAAATAACTGTTCTGACAACACATGCTTGATTTCGGGTTTCTTTTTATATCTTACATAATTTGTAACACAAAAAAAAAGCTCAGAAAATAAATGTCAGAGTTAAAATGAGCTGAAAGTGTAATTTTTTTTTTTTTAAAAAAGATTATGGTGTATATATATTGAACTATTAGAGGCATATAGTGAAATATTGCTTTGTAGACAAGGTAGATAACAGCATGATAGGAAAGTTTCCCTTATTTCATCTTTCATTGTACTATATATCTCACTGATGGCTGATTTCTGGACTGACAGCTGCAATAGATCTGTAAGTGTATTTGCCATGCCATGAGTTCTTCAGAAAGTATAATCCTGAAAATGTGAATCTAAATATGAAATACTATGCAGATCACAATTCAATTATTTCCAATTGAAAGTGTAAATCTCACCAGGACATTTCCACAGAATCGCAGAATTGCAGGGATTGGAAGGGACCTTTCAGGTATTTGAAGATAGCAATGAGGTCTCCCCTCAGCATCCTTTTCCCCAGACAAAACAGCCCCAGTTCCTTCAGTCTCTTCTCCTTGCCCTTCTTTGAACCTGCTCCAGCACCTTGATGCCCTTTTTGTATTGAGATGCCCAAAACCAAATTCAGTACTTGAAGAGGTGCCTTACCAGTGTTGATGCATAATGCTGACATAAAAGCTGGCAGCATTGTTCTTCTTTATGTTGAAGGCACACTGTTCATTATAAGGTGAATGCTGAGCAGTTTCAGTGAATGTTGAACAGAGAGGGAATTGAAGTACCTCATGGTATTAAGAATTAAGTACCATATCATAGTTCTCAGTGGATCTAAGATGTAAAATTGAGATCATGCCTTTCTGGGCCTGGATTTGATCTTTTGTTTTCCAGATTCCAGCATCTGCCTTACATGCTTTACACTGTAGCTATCACAGAGAAAGACCAAACTACCATTTGGGTCAGGTCAGGAACTGCCCCAAAGGTGGTCAGCAGCTCAGAGTTGGTATTCAGTTTGTGGCCATCTCCTAATTCACATGATTTCGGGCTGCAGAACAATTCTCACTGAGGGAAGTAATAAGGACGAGGGAGAGATGTACAAGACAGCTGATCTACAGAGATCATATTGGAACAGTATAGAAATGAAAGACTGGGAGATTTGGAGTATCAAACTGAAATATTTGTTTCTGCATATACATCATCTTCTGCCTGACTTCTAGTGATGACATCTAAAACAAAGAGAAACTGCAGACATCTGTAAACAGAGCAGGAAGAATCAGCAAGCGCAAGTATCAAACTCAGCTACAGCTGCAACACTGCAGTAAGACCTCCCCAAGAGCTGCGTTTGGAGCCCCATTTTCACAAAGGCCTCAGATCACCACAGAAACTCACAGAGCCTTAGCTCCAGAAAGAAATTAAAAATAAAAAAAAAGAGAAAAAAAAAAAAAAAAGAAAGAAAGATAGAAATCACATTATATTTCTGACTATCAAAAAGAGACTGGGATTCTTGGTGGGAATCAGTTAAACTTCTTGTACTATGTTAAAAGAGTACTGAGCTTACACCACTGTGCCAGCAGAGCAATTCAGTAAATTGACATGCATAGCAGAATTTCAGCCTAAAAATCCAACTGTTACATACATGCCTATTTCAGACCCATAATGCAGCTCTGTGAGAGAAGTATTCCAACACATAATTCCTCCTTCTGGAGATTCAGTGAAGGCATCTGCAGTCAGTGCTTGTCTCACTCATTGGCTCTGCATTCCAGGGAAGCGTGGGCATGCCACCACATTTCAAAATATCACTACTGACATTGAACACTAGGCACAGTAACACTGCCCATGGTTCACCCATGTCCTCTTGTAAATAAAAAGGGTTTAAACAAGTTTGGTTATATATCTCAGGTAAAATATTCCCACTCTCCATAGAGAAAGCATTTTCATAAGAATAACTCAGAGGAAAGGAAGATCTCAAGAACAAAATTTTCTTCGGAGAAGATTTTGAATCCCTTCTCTGAGGCACTCATTAGCCTCAGGGATTTTCTCACCTTTTGATGATAATTATTAATGTTAGCATATACTGAGAAAAAAAAAAAAAATCCACCTTTCTCATCTGCTTTTATCTTCTGGAAATACTGCTTTGAGTTTACAAATCTTTGTTCCTCTTCCTAGGCTAAAGATTTAATCCCATATACATTCAGAAAAGGTGACTGAAGGAACAAAAATGAAAGATCAGCACTCCTATTCACTGTTCCTTTTACACCATTCTCAGCTGAAGAAAGTTATTATCACCCTGGTAATATGTGAGATTAGTGTTAGGAAACATTTTAGGGTTGCAACCTCAATTCAGTAGAAAGAAGTTTTTCAAACAGAGAACGTCTTTTCAAAGAACTCGTAGAAAGCAAGTTCATTCCATAAAATAGAAATGAATCTTCACATTTCCATTAAGTTGGTGATAATATACATCACATTTCTATCAGAATTTAACTTTCTTTTGTAAGTAAGTAAATATCTTCTGCCTATGGGTTTTTTAAGAAGTAATGTTTGCTCATAAAGGGTAGGTGTTTACCTTATCCTACTTATGAAGTGAAGTAGAAAAAAATTGCCCTGAAGATGTCTCCGAAGCTCCTGATGATGTCTAGCCTGGGGTTTTGCAATCTGTTCTCCTGTTTAATATTTCAGTAAATATCACTTTGTTTCACCTAAAGCAAGACAAATTTCAGTCTCCACTGCAATTGATGGTTGCCAGAGGGCACGTGCAAAGCATCAGGTGTGAGAGAGTGCTAAATCACGAGCCTATGGAATTAATGGCAACATCTAACTTTTTAGCAGATGGAAAATGCTGCAACAAGGCTCCGTACACTGCCTTTTCTCTTAAAGATTCAGCCTGTTAATGCTGCAGAAGTACTTCCAGATCAAGTATGTGTGTACAGCTACAATCGTGCCATCTTCATCATTAGCTTCCTCCTATTTCTGCCTAACGTTTCTTAATGCATTTCTACTACAGCTAACAGACCCCTTCTGACCATCTACACATTTCTGAGACAGAGCACTAGAAAACCCTGTCATAAATATTATAAATAGTTTAACACCACCAGAACCTATGACAAAATACACCATCTTTATTAATTTAAATGCTAATCCCCAAAACTACAGGGTCTAGAACACTGAGTTCCATGATGACCAAGAACTTCTAACCTGAAGCATACTAATTTCTAGGACCTGCTCTGTTGGAACTGATACTCCTCATTCTGATAAATGTCTTTGATATTTTTAGCTTCTGGCTCATTTTAGTGTTCCCTACCATATGGATGCAAATGATAGCTTGATTTCTAGGAATACATATATATAATATAATATAATTAATATAATATAATGATGCATTTTTTCTAAAACCTGTTCCACCAGTGAAACTTGATTGATGTATATCCTCAAAAGCAACACAAAGAACATGGTCAAGGAGATACAGCTGATCAGAAGTACCGTATTTTATCCAAATCTTGAAGAAAACCGTGGAATCTGAATCTTTCTCCAGAGAAATTTTAATTGAGCACCCACTCTTTAATAATTAGCTTCTATATAGAAAAAATAACAACGAAGAAGACAGATCCAGATTGTTCCCGAAAGCTACACAAGACTTCTTTCCTCAGTCTAATGGCAGTCTTGGACTTTTAGTTTTGGCAGTTTCTATACTAAGTGCTTCAAAGTCAGTCAAGGCTTTTATTTTCACTAAAATAAACTTCTAGCAAAGCAGATAAGTCTTCTACTTGTTACACGGAAAATTTTGTTGTAGAGAGAAGGGAATTTACCTAAAAACAGAGCCAAGAACTCGCTGTTTGCCTAATTACCATTTTAACAACCTAATCAAAACATAATGAGCAGATATTAGCAGTCCAGTTACAACACCGTTAATGCTTTATGTCCAAACTGATGAAGAAAATCTTTGTGTATAACAGAATTTAACTCACTATATTGTAAAACTTACCAGTACTTCCTACTGTCGTCAGGTGTCAAGTTCACCTTCTACACACCCTCCTGGCACGAAGGTTGACTGTGTCAACATCCCTGGAGGAGGACACGGGTGGAATTGGTAGAAAACCATCACGCATCACCGGAGCATCTCTGGATCGGTGTGGTGTTGTGGCAGGTTCTAGGATTTGCTTGGACTTGTCTTTGTTTCCTCCTCCCAGCCTGTTTTTGTTCAGGGGAGGTCTGAAAGCTGCACCAGCGCAACTGGGGGGCTGCTGCTGGATGTCTGAAGGCCGTGTAGGGAGGGGTAGAGTGCGTGTGTGTCTTTGTAGAAGTCGTCTTTGTTTACTTAATTGGTTTCCACCCCTATCGTTCGAGTTTCTCGACTCCCTATTACTTTGCAAACCACTTCTTTTGTATCTGCTCTTTAGTCTTTTCAAAGCCATCTGCTTACATCTTCAAGGGCTGCTGAAAACATTTAAGCCAAATTTTCACTGAACTCCAGGGCTCCTCAGGCAACTAGGTAATAACGACGGCTTTCTTTTACATGCCAGAGCGGTAGAAGGGAGGTGGGAAGACGCGTTGATTCGCAGGGGCTGTGTGGGCGAGCTGCTAAGGAGCTGTGTGGACAAGAGACACTGGAGCTATTTATTCCTGTGTCATGCTAAGTTCTCCTCATCTCCACTGTACTGCAAATGTATACGTTTACCCTGGGATGAATAAATTATCTGAGTCACAGTATATTACAATTGAAAAGGGAGTATCTAATTGCTGGAAAGCAGATGGCCTTACCCTTTTGAGTATGCCTGACAAGAACAAAAAAAATTAATTGGCCTGCAGCCATATTCCCATAGGCTGCGATCCTGTCAGATTCCATCAGGCAGGGAAATTTGGATATGATGACTGGTCAGTAATAGAATTTTTCAAGGCCAAAAAAGAAAGCAGCTTGTTTGCAGGTTGTTTGTTTTAAAATCACGTCAGCATACCATAGAAGGAAGATAAAAAAGAATCTCACATTGCCATTGCCTTTGATAGTAATTGATCCAAACCTGCATTATCTCTACCACTTCAACTTTTCTTCTTTCAATTAAAAAAAAAATCACAACAAAAATGAATTATTGTTATTGATAAATATCACACTGGCAACTTCAGAAACCAGCAGTCTGTTAATGAGAAACTGGGCTATCCTGGCTTTAGGAAGATAAAGTGTCAAAATACACAAAATGTTCAAGTATGTTTCTAAGTGTTATACTGATGTATTAACTACTCTGAAAAATCAACATCTCCAAACATATAGCTTCAGAATGTGTTGCTCTCTTTATAGTTACCCTAAATCTTCACAATGACATTGCATGGTATATCAAATGGCCAAATATTACAAAGGTTGAATGATGGCAAATAAAATAATTGAATTTGTAATGTGGAACATAAATGGCTGAAAGTTATGACTACAAAAAAATTGTTGAAACAGAAAAAGCTGACACCAACTTTTTACAAGAAATTCATTTAGGAGAACAAGATGCTATCAGCATAGGAACACCTTGGATTGGAAGCAGTCAGCAAAAGACCTTTGAGCAAAACAAGACAGTTTTTTCAAGAGACTTAGTAACTTATATGTCTGCCAGAAGATTTTATGACTGTTAAACAGATAAAGAAAGAACAGTCCTGTTTTAGTTAGCATTCCAATAATCCAGATAAAGCATCTTTCCCAGTACATGTTACTATTTAACAGCATGACAAGTGCTTCACTGCTTGTGAATGACCTTCCTGGTCTGAATGCAGTATGTAAGAGTTCAAAACAATAGACAAAAAGTGAAATATATTTGGTTAAGTTTCTGACAGAAACTGATCTCTGGGGAAAAATACAAGCATGTTTATGACATGCATCCAACATTTTATTTTGTCGTAACTAACCATTGGAAATGTATTAATTCCTATGTTTAAAAGCTGTATACCACACTCAGCAAACGCATTCAATCTGTGAGCTTTATTCTCTTGCTTTTTGCTCTTCTTTGCATACCTCAAAGTTATCTCCACCTTTAGTGAAAATCCTCCTTTCCTCAATCTGATTAGACGATGTCAACACAGCTAAATGTTCTGCTAGTCAGCACATCACGCTGACTTTTCTCTCTGTCATAGGTAACTCAGGGATACCATCCATTTGTCATATTAATGCAGCATTAGCTATTTATTAGCTAGTCCTCCCAGATCCTAATGTATGATTAAAGGTAGGGAGTGGGAGAGAAGCGGAAATCTTTGCCAGGACTCTTAAAGCAAAGGAGTTGTTAATGCTTTTAACTCCTTGAAATTAACCAAACAGCAGAAAGTGGAAACAGCCCAGACATCCTTGTGCAGTCTTGGGAAACACACAGGAGTACACTGTAGCCTTCTCTGTCAAACGCAGCTTATTTAAACAAGACCACTTAAAAGAAGAAACAATCCTTCAGCCTATTAGTCCTGCTGAAGTCAAATGCTCCCCATCTGGGAAAAAAAATATTCTGCATTATTAATAGCAGCACCAAATTACCTCCAATATAGTCTTTGCTATGTCTCAGTGCAGTGAGGCAGTGCATCCCGCACACTTGTCCTGTGCTCGGTTGTTTCGGTGCCCTTTTTTTGGCAGAAAGCTGCTCCAACACAGTAGGTGATTCATTTTCATGGTGGTTCGGTATCCCTGGCTAACACAAATTGCAGAACCTATACAAGACGATGAGCATAAACCTGAGACCAAAGACAGGAGAGAGAACGGGAACAGCCAGCAGTAAGCACTGCTGGAGCCAGATTCTGAGATTGCGCCAAAAAACTGCAGACAGAAAAGTAAGTGAAGGTTGGAGTTTTCTTGTGCACCACCTGTTTGCCCACTGAACACTGTTTTTTTCCCCATCTGATTTTTCCTCAAGTATAATCACATACTATCACAAGGAAATAATGTAGTAAATCCACAGGATGAATAATGTTTTATACTATGGTGGGCATAATACCATTAAATTTTTTGAGGACTAAAGCCCAACGAATATGCATAGATTTCCATTTAACAGTTTTAAAATGTCTTTTCTCATCAATCCATTAGAATTAATGTTTTTATACTTTCCTTCCTGCTATACTTAATAGCTTTTTCCCCTTCCTGTTTAAAATATATAAGTACATATGGATAATAAAAAGAATAATATATTTCTAGTGTAAGCTATCCTTTTCTTATTCTCTGCATTAGAAGTCAACTTAGCTAAATAATTACACACAGACCCTGCTAGGTTCTGGCATTAGCTGATAGTTTTTGCTAAATAACATAAGATTGTAGTATGTTGTCCTGATAATATGTCACAAGAGATGACATTAATGGGCTACAATGCCCTTCAGATTCATTTTATAAATATTTTTAACAGCAGTGAGGCAATTCTGCTGAGCATTGCCTAATAAAATATTTCATTATTTCAGGATGTTAATGGAATCTTATTAACTGGCCAAGTAAGCAACTTCAGTTTTAAAAAATATCTATCAGAAGCACTTTCAGATTTCATTATCATTCTCATAAGCATACAAAACAGTGATTGTGTTTTAAGGAGTAGAAGACCTGCTCAGGCTTTTTAAGAATGGCATCTCCAGCTCCAACGAGCACTATGCCCATATTTAAGCATCCTTAGGTTGCTGAGTCAGCAGCTGAGAAAGTACAAAATCCACCTTCCTTTCTTCCAGGAACATATTTTCTTGAACCTCTTTCCCTCACCTTGTACCCAGCACCACTCCCAACGTACACCTGTAAACAGTTGGATTAGGTGATCTTTTTTCCTCTACAAGTGGTGATCCCTTCTGAGCTGAAAACCCAACGCAAAAACAGCAGTCATGTCCTTGAAAAAATAGTGGGGAAATCTGGAGGAAGAGTCAGATTTGAAGAGCTGTTTTTAGTTTTAAGCAAGGGCACTTCATGTCTCTTAGGACAATGTGAAAGGAAAAGAAAATTAAGAGGATTGCAGATACTGAAAAGGAAGACGGCTATTTGATGTAGAAAAAGGGTACTAATTCTATCTTTGGAGTCAAATATTTGAATTCCTCTCAAGTTCAAACTGAACAACTGTTTACATGCAAGTATGCAATGCCTGAACTCTAGAGAAGAAAACTCCAGTCGTAGATTTATCAACTTTGTAAATTCTGTGCAGAGAACATATATCACAGCCTTGCCCACAAGGAGATGTCACTGCACTCGAACATCTAGCAGTGTGAATACAAATATGCAGGTTATCAGTCTGCCACACCATAACCTGACTTCAGGTTTGTGGTTCAACTAATCACGTACACTGACAGAGGCTCCTAATGAGCTGTTTATACTGAGCACAAACAAATTATTTGGGAGGAAAATTGCAGTGTGTAAGTTCCAGCTGAGGTTCAGACAAATAAGCAATATTTCAGAAAAATCAAGCTTTACTTTGAGTAATGATTAGTTATGCTTACTAATATCATAGCTGCAAATCATCACATCATTTTAATCATCCACATTCATATAATAGCTGCTGCAGACTAAAAAGTTCTTTTGAGTTCTAAGAATAGTAAGTGGGTAAATATAATAAAAATATTTATAAATACTCATTTCAGTAAAAGCAATACATCCATTTCTAAAGTGTTTTCTTCATTTCCTGTAAGTAATCATGTTAGCAAAATTTACTTTGTGATAAATCTGACAGGAAAAAAAAAAAATCACAACATATGAATACGCATGTAACAAATGCTGGTTATAAAAGTAAAGAATTTTTCAAGTCCATTGTGGATTTAAGAGTCATCCTATTTGGGGAAGGTAATAGTACTGTGACTGTTTGCATGGAGTGAAAATGTGAAAAACTGTTCCTGAGAAGGTAAAAATTGAAATATGTTTAAGATTTTTTTTTTTTTATCATAAAGTTGCATTCTTTAAAAAACAAAACAAAACAACATTTTGTGTGGAATTATTAGCTGAAAATCACATTGTCTTTAATGTAAGATTCTCTAAATTTGTTGCCTATCCAGAGAGAGATGTCATCAATTTCTATAAACACCTAAAGGGAGAGCACACACATGACAGAGTTGGGCTCTTTTCAGTGCAGCAGAGTGCTAGAACAGGTGATAATGGGCACAAACTGGGACAAAGGAGATTATTCCTGAAGATCAGGAAGCAATTCTGTGTTGAGCAGGTGCTGGAACACTGGCACAGAGAGATTGTCCACAAAGGTTGTAGAGTCTCCTCCTTGGAGTTCTTTATAAGCTCCGGATGACTCTGCTTGAACAGGGGTTGGACCTCCAGAAGTGCCTTCCAGCTTCACCCCTCTGTGATTCAGTGTTAATTCTCTTAAAGCAACTCTGTTGTTTAGGAATACACTGGGATTAAAAAGAAAAAAAAAAAAGCTGCATCTGCTTTTGATCTAATCGAGCATTATGAATTTTTAACAGGCTACTATTCCCATCCAAGAATTAGCATCACTACACATACCTCTATGACAAAGCCAGGCTAATGTACTGGCATTTGCTTGTCTAAGAATTGAGGAGACAATCTTTGCCAATTAGCACAGTCTTGCTCTTGGTTAGGTCCTTTCTGAATTAGGCACTCAAAAGGCTATTTGTCTTGTGTGAGTCACAGTTGTATCTCTAGTATGCTCCTGATTCAATATAACTTTCCACATTTATGTATCGCTTTGCCAATACAAGATTCATACTTAAATGGTAAAATAAATCTATATGTAATAGCTTTGCAATTACAGGAGGGAGAAATGTTCTTCTAACACAGAAATATTATCTTCACAGTTTTCTATGCATTCGTAAACTCCATTCACTAATTAAATTCATTACTTTCTAAACTGAGATGAACAGCTGTTTCACACATAATGTCCTTTTAAGAAAAGAATCTAAAGAATAACATACAGTCATGACTACTGAGATAAGTTTAAATACAAGACTGTAAATCTCTACACTTAATTGAACTTGTCCATGACATATACTTCCCAGGATTCAATCCATAAACAGTCTATTATAAATAATAGATGCTTTGTAGGAGAGATTTCAGCATCAAAAATTCAAGCAGCAGACCAGGAATACATTATTGCCCTCACAATTTTAATGAGCTCTTTCTATGGAACAAAACACTATTTTAAACTTGAACTTAAATGTTTTTTAACAAGGCTGATGTATCTTTCTTCAAAAGCAGAAGCATAAGACAACATGTTTCCACCCGAAAAAAAAAACCTCAGTAGCAAATAAGAAATATATCTTCATTGTAAGTTTCACTGGTGAGCCATGAAAATGAAAGATTCAGTGAAATACACCCAGGTCAAGACCATACATTACCTTTGCAGGACAAAACACGGTGCAAAAATCCTGTACATCAGTTGATCATTTGGAGTAAAGGTTTCAATAGATGAACTCTGATCCAGTGCTACACCGTTCAAAAGCAGACTATCAACTTCGTTTCGCTACAATTTCTTTTCGTCAGCACTAGCCATGCCTTTTATTAAGTCTGAAAAATAACATAAAAAACTTCCAATGATACAGCACTTTTAAACATACATTAACATATAAAAAAATCTAACAAAAACATTTGTTTTTATACAAAGAAACAAAGCATGCACAGAAAATATATTTCAACAAATGAATTGAAATTAACTTCTGGCTTACATCCTGACAGTTGTTTGAAATGTATTACATAAAGCCATATATAGACTATCCTAAGCTACCAGCTTTTGCTTTTATCCGTGTTTATTTGGTACTTACAGCACCCAACAGAAAAACTCAGAAAAACTTCAGATAAACTTGGCACACATTTGTGCTTTTTTTTCACAGGTATCTTAGGAAAAAAAAAAAAAAAAATGAGGCTAGAAAGAATAAGCTATAGAATAGGGGACAAATAAACAATTAATATTACATCATATATGTTTTACATACCTAGCTACTGCATGAGCATACTGAAGAGGCCCAGATCTCTAAAATTAATTAGTTAACTTGAAATATAAAAGAGTAGCTTTACAGATAAAATGGCACAACAATGGAAAAGCAGTGAAGTCCTTGTAACTCTGTTTCACTGACTTCACAAAAAGTTACTTACATCACTGAACAAAGTACATAAGAAATTTCTTTACAATAAATTGGAGCATCAAAATAGAATGAAATATTAGCTTTATTTAAAACCAAACACTTAGATTTTATGATTTGAAAGCACTATATCCACTCACACATACCTTATGATAATGATAAAGAGCATCATAACAGAATGAAATAATTAATCTCCTCTCACAGTAAACTCAACAACAAGAATTACCCCTACCTTCATCAGGAAGAAGCCTTGCATACCTTAAGAAACCCTTGCTAGACAGGGTAATCTAATCATCACACCTAAGGTAGTACTCTACACCCAAATGGTCCATAAGAGCAAACGAAGTCCAGCTAGCAGCACACAAGCCCCAAGAAACTGGAGGTAGCAGATCCATATTACCACCAGCTGGACTGAATCACTTCCAGCTGGGCTTGTTAAGGGTACTGTTTTGTAAGTCAATGGGAATGTCTGCAAAGTAATAACAACTTAGACACGTTTTCTTTTATTTTAAGATGATGCACATAAGTACTTAATGCAAGTTAGCACTTAAAAAAAGCACTTAACCTCCCTTTGAAATCCATGGTAGTACATTCTACTTGGACATTTTATTTGAATTCTGGGAGCCAGACTCCCTTTAAAAAATCTGATATTAAATGTAGTTTTTAATATGTGCCATTCTGCTTATTTGAAAGCCACTCTTGCTCAGGATTCTTTGCATGAAGCAAACTTGCTTTTCCTTGAGAAACTCAACTGTCTGGATTCCCCAGACAAGGTGAATGCAAAAGGCCTTCTCAGCTCAGCACACCCTAAATTCACACTGAAATTCTCAATAGTAGCCTGGACAGTGGTCACAGAAAGCAAGAGGAGGGAATAATGGTTCTATGGCTTAGTTGTTTTGGAAGAAAAAGAAACACGAGTAACTGTTAATGTATGCATTTCTGTCCTCAGAGATGAATGCATTACTTCTAAAGAAGACAGCTACTCTGGAGACAGAAAAAATTAATCTTGATCTTATTTTGAAACAAGTTCCTTACTGCTCTGTCAGTAGGGGTATATAGGCCCTGTATTTGTATCAAGAGGATAGACTGGACACAGAGCTATCAGCTGCCTCAGTCTCCTCCATAGTCAAAGGAGAAATTTCATTTATTGTATCCATCAGGTTGCTCTGCATACTGTATCTCTTTGACCTCCTTGTACAGGAAGTAGTCAAAAGGAATTATCTTTTACAATCAAATATCATTTCTTTTGTAAACTTACTGATTTTACTGAATTAGCTGTAATGTTTCGTAATATCTAGCTGCTTCATTCAGATTCTCTTAACAAATAACGCTTAAGGTTATTTGGAACAAAGGTCTTGTTTCAAGTTCATTTTACTTTCTGTTAATCAAAGACATAAGTAGTGAGTTAAATTAGCTTTCAGTTTAGTCATGAATGACTCACAATACATAACATACTTAAACCTAAACTTCTTAACGAAACATATCCTCTCAACTTCTAGGATATGGCCTTAGCTATGTGACTATGGATTTGGCTTTCACTTATTATACACTGAAACAGAATATGGCTAATTACGTGTTCTGGAGCCCTGAGTATTTGTTCTTAGATTACTTTGTGATCAGCTTGGTATTTTTGATGCAAATGAGTTTGCACCAACATTTACCCTTTCCAGCTTTAAACAAAACAACAGGACTCATGAGGACAGAAGCAAAAACTTTTGCAAATGTTAAAGGGATAAAGATTCTGGCAGAGACTTTTAACATGCTTGAGAAGAATATACATCACTGGACAAGAATGTTTGGTTACAGGAAAAAGATTTTATTATTATCATTATTATTGTTATTATTATTTCTATTTCTAAAATATTTCATAGATTGTGGGCACACCTTGCTTTAGTATGGAAGAATTATTGGCTATTCCAAGATACAGTTTGATATCTAATTTAATAAGAGGTGAAGACACGCTAACGCTGATTATATTGTATGAATCTTTTTACAGACAACTTCCTTCACATAGAGATTCCCTCCTTCACGTGAAAGCAAAAATCAAATTCCTTTCATCTGTTACTTTTCAATTTGGCTTTAGTTTCCTCAAAACCCTTATCAATAGTCTATGTGATACACAATAATGAGTAGTATAGATGTTGGAGAAGTGGAAGGAATTCAGTGACAAACCATTTGAAACATTAAAGAACATTCCTTGAAAGGACAGAATTGCAATGTTGCACCTGTTGATGGAACTGGCCTTTCTCCTCTTGGACTAAATTTCTGAATAGGAGAACTTTGAGTTCAAAGGGACATTATGAAAAATAAATAAATAAATAACTAGATCTGTTACTTGGGCGCTGGTAAAAATGAACAAACAAACAAATAAATATGTGAAATTGTGTGCAAAATTAATTTCTAACTCACAGACACAATAACTACAGATGCCCTCCCCTCCCCCCCCCCAAAAAAAAATTTCAACTGCTGAAACAGCCAGAATAGAATCCAAGTATCCAGCTCTGTTAGTCAGCTCTGTTAGTCCAGACCTGACAAAGTACTGGCAAACTATGACTTAGGAGCAGTGAAGCAAAAAGAAAGAATGTGGAACTGTTAGGAAAGTGACAAGAGGATCAAATATCTATGTACAATGCAAAGGCTCAGTATGACAATCACAATAGTGTGATGAACTATAAAAATGAATTATGCTGACATCTGTACAAATTCTCCAATTCTTTGTAGTTTCTTGAAAAACTAATGTGAAAGTACTAGAAATGAAAGGAGAGGTAAGCTGGATTTTTAATTTTTTATCTATCATTATTAAAAATCTATTGAGGGCTTGATTGTTTATCCAGCTATTTAAAAAATACTGTAAACACCATTGACAGACCAGGAAAAGATCAGTCAAAGTCAGAAGAAAAAGGAAAATTATTTCTTAACTCTATCGGGTTAACATGTAGGTTTACTTTTGCCAAGGTTTTGCAAATTGTGAAATCTGAAAGCGGATTTCTTTTTCACTGGGATGGTCAAGGGACTTTGGAATGTATTAGCCAGAAACTCAAAGGGACTCCTATGTTTGGTGTGAGTGAAATATAAAATGAATAATAAATACTTCAGCTGTTGCTAACTCATCCAAAAAATGCATTAAAGTTCTTCTGAAACATTAGACTTTTTATACACAGTCTATCAGGAAGCTGGAAAATGAATATATTATTTGGGATCACAGATGCATGTCATATAAGCTATGACATCTCAAATTTTTTAATAGAACTGTCCAGTTCCACGTACAACAACTTAGCAGGAATGAAGAGGAAGTGAACAGGACAGCTAAGCCTTTGCTGAGAGCCTATACCCAAGGTGGTTGAGCATCCTCTATCAGGGGCCAGGTTCAGGTCCACTTTTGCCACTGCATCCCTGTCATCCTCCACAACTGTGCAATACTGAATCCAACTGAAACACTTATTCTCTTGACAAGAGATTTATATACTTTATGCACTTCAGTGGAGCTGTATTGCTTGTGCTGGTGCAGTATACAGGAAGGTAATAAGAGACAATATTTTAAATGACGGTACAGCATAGATAATAGAGAAAAAGGAGATAGTTACAGGAAGGGCAGAGCACATTTTCTGTTAAGCTCTGATTTTAATTAATTTCCATGAACAAGAAATATTAACTGTTAATTAAAGGTCAGTTGCAATAACAGAGTTCTTATATATCTTCCATGGGAATTGTGTCTCATGATTCTTCAAACATGATTCAAGGACTTCTGTAAATCTTTTTTTTTTTTTTTAAGGAAATGTCTTTTAAGCTGTTTTAGAATTGCTTAATCTATTCATTCTTCTATACTAGCAGAAGACACCACATTTTCCCTTCAGAACACAGTGCAGAACAGGTGTTCAGGAACTGGAGACATGGATTAAGGGCTCAGTCATCTGCACACAACCAGGAGGTTCAGACTTCATTGCCTTTTAATTAGTGAGATCAAAGGTTTGTGAACAGATATTTCTGGGAATCAGGAAAAATGGCAAGAGCCTGCCGAATAAACTTGTTCCTCTATATTTTAAATACTTTGAAAACTCATTTATTTCAGGAGCTGTCAAACTCTCACTATCTTTTATTTCTTTTTAACTTACTTACCATAGAATTACTTTCTTCAAGTTATATATGTAATATTCATATATATGTATAATTAAATACATATACATATTTGTGGGGGAAAAAACTAAATACATTTTGCATAGAAGACATAATGTGATCCTGCATCACAAATATGTATGCATTAAGTCATATACACCACTGGACTGTGATTAGAGCTGGCTAAAGTATTTGAATGTATTTAAAACACTGTTTAGGATGTAAAGAGGACTTGGAAATATAACTGCTGGAAATCTGCTATTTCAAAAATATAAAGTGGCTCTTTTGTAATATTTCATCCAAACTTACACAATATAGCAATTTGATGCTTACCTGTCCTGACGATAGTATGATTAAGAGTAGTGAAATTGCAGTAAACTTTGAATCTCACTGCATTCCAGAAGGAATTCTGAGCAATTGCTGATTTTTTGTGCTTCAGAAGTCCTAAAAGGAGAAATTTCATCTAACTAAATTGATCATTGTTTATGATTTCTGCAAGGCAAGAATAAAGCACTGAAATCAGTAGAAAAAAAAAAAAAAAAAAAAAAAAAAGGCCACTGGGTTAAAATAGAATGGCACAAAAAGGAAATTCTGAAATTCTTGCACTTATAAAGGAAGCTCCTTTTTTATTCACCTCATTATTGATAACAATGTCATTCTTAATTCTGACATGATCTGATCAACTTGCTATGTTGTAAAAATATCAATATGGGTTGAAGAGACAGCTTGTGATCATACTAACTGTGCTGCAAAGTTAAAGTATTGAATTAATCAGCCAAATTATCAAAATTTCAGCAAGAACACGTGTGGAAAATAGTAATATCTCAGGTAAAATTAACCCAAACTTTCTGGAGTACTGTTTAAGCACTCCACTGTCAGAAGTTACAAGAGAAAAGAGCTCAGCTCACTTTTTGAGAATGTCATCATTCTTTAATGCTCAGACGAAATTCCCCTAATGAACAAAAGAGGAAGGTGGTTTCACACCAAGTCTCTGGTGATAATTCAACTGAAACTACTGGTGCTGAATCTTCTGACTGGAGAAAATCAGTATCATTCCCAGAGGCCAAATCTGCCTAGAACTAGCACAGAGGGTTGGCACTTGGCACCTGTGCTTATTGTGAAGTGTCAGAATCATACAGCACATGCTGGTAGTGGCCATCTGTTACTTACATTGATATCCCAGTGAAGGTCAGTGTGGGAACAGCCCTGGTTTTCAGCCCTGTGATTTGAGTGACAGAACAAGACTCGTCGTCCATGCCTCTCCAGAACGTGAGCAGTTTTTACACTGTGAAATTGGATGTAACTTCTGTTCTTCTCTCATGTATTTGGAGACATCTTGGTATGCGCTGGTATATCTGCATCGAGAAAGAAAAATGGTATGTAAATTATGCGCTGAGAATATAAATTACCCATTTATGTTTAGTGCTGTTGCTTGCTATCACTTGCATCTCTACATGGAAAAAAATACACTCTGTCTTTTCACCATCTTTTCAATCATGGAGGAGTATTTTGGATGTTATAATCATTAGTGCGTTCACCCTTTAGGCCTCTTACTTACCTTCATGCTTAACAGCATTGAATGCTGTGATCAAGAAGGATAATTTTTATACTTGATATCTGCTTTACAGCTTCTATCATTCTGTTATCCTAGACAAAATACTTGCTTTAATCTTTTTCTTAAAAAAAATAAAAAATAAAAAAAATGAAGAAAGAAATCTGAGATATTTTCTTTCTTATTTAAAGAATTATTTTTACTTCATTCTATTTTGTATACATTTGTGTTTAAATTCATAAAGAAGTATAAATAAATGAGTTAGAGCGAAGTAACAGCCAGCGATCTCTAATCCTAGATTTAGTTCAAACTCTCTGTATGACTCATTTTATTGTCCGTTGTGTCCACTTGTGACGGAGGACCAGTACTGGGTACTTAATGCTGGACATTTGAAGTTTAATATCCTATAGTGAACAAAAGGGAACGTAACAAATACATGGAGCCAAGAATCCCAATTTGTGCTTAAAGTAGCTAATTGCCCAAATAATCTAACTGGAATGAAAAGTCTCATTAACAATACAATTTAAATTATTATAAGAGAAAACATACCAGTACCTGTCACTATTGCCACAGTCTCTCCCCAGGTACCTTATTGACTCCAAGGTCAAAGCATCAGCCTTTCTCAAGACTGGTGTGGGTTGGGAGGTTGCATTTGGCCATCATGCAAAGAGTCTCTCTGGGCAGAAGCAGTATTGTAGCAGGTCCCTATGTCTTTTCTAGAGTGTTCTTACTGGCATGTTTCCTCCTGCTGCTCTCTCCCCGGTGCTCCAGTGAGGTCTGCAAGCTGCACCATGTTCCTGGCTTCCAGGCACCCATCAAACTTGTCGGTTACACACGTGTGTGACAAAAATAACATTTTCTCTATTAGAAATATAGTAAGCTGCCTTCAATACACTGTTTGTGTTTTAATATTCTGTACCTGTATCACCTAAAGGGAGCACGGGAGATATTTTCAGCCTTCATGTTTGAGTAAGAAGTCAGATGTATTACCAGGCATATGTATGTGGATTATGGATACAAAAGAAAATACACACTGTACAAAGAAGAATATATGCTGAGCACTGGAGCAGAGAAAATTACAAATGTTTCTATCAAACGAAATAAATAAGGAAACACCTTGAGGAAACTTGTAGGTGCTTGAGACCTTGTGATAAAGCTACCACATTAAGGCATGTCTGTACTCATATCTACAATTAAAAGAAAATTTTCAGTTTTGAATCTAACTCTTCTGACTATGTTTCCATCTCTTTCTTCATTCTCTTAATAATGATGAACGGCTGTGTCTACATTCAAATTTGGTGATAGCCATCTCTGGACTTCATATTTGTAGATGTAGAAAGCAAAAAAAAAAACTTCTGGTTTGACAAGAGAGCTTAAGACATGTCCTCTCTAAACCACAGAACCAAAACAGGCCTTTACTTTCAGTAACAAAAATCATATCTTCTCTGAGTGAGGACTTCTCCTGTGAGTTTTATTTGAAGAAAAAGAAAGAAAACACATCTTTTACTTTCCAAGACTTATAATGTAATGGTAACCCAGCAGCATATTGCCAAATACTAATTTGAAGACTTGCTACAGGTCCTGGATTAAAATGAATTTCTAATAGATTCTTCAATATAACAGGTCAGATTAATTTAGGAGGATATTTCATGGCTTCCAATATTTTTGTAGGAACTCTACACTTCCATTAATTGCTGTGAATACTTGTTCTTTAATAGGCTTTAACATTACCAAAAATATTCATTAAGATTAATTTTCATAGCAAGCGAATTTCAGAAGTTATATTTCTGAGAAAAGAAATTTTAAATTCCCACATCATTTTGTTGCTGATGTTCTTGGGGGCATGGATCCAAGAGAGAAATTTAAAATTAATGATATAGATTTTTCATTATCAATCTAAATGAAAAAAAAACCATAAAACACACTGAATTTTAAGCACTTTGTAGTCTTTAGTATAGAAAATGAGATTTTCTAGTGTACTAGAATGTGGTTTTAGAAATGTTTCTAGATAATAATATTCAACTTTTTGATATTTATCTATTCTTCAATAAATCACTGCTTCGTCCTTAGAGAACAAATGCAAGTTTTGGCGTATGCGCATCCTCTTTTCTAGAAATACAGAACATTCTTTCCTATTACAGAATCACTGAATCCTTAGAGTTGGAAGGGATTTCTGAAGGCCATGTAGTCCAACTCATCTGCAACGAACAGGGACACTACAGCTACATCAGGTTGCCCAGGTCTCCAGGGACAGGGCATAGGCCACAACACTTGATAACCTGTTCCAGTGCCTCAACACCCTCACGGTGCAAGATTTTTTTCCTTATATCCACCCTTATGTTGTTATGCTATTTTAACTCTATTATGAACTAAGAATTTACTATTCCTAAAAAAGTAAAAGGAATGGCACTTGGTCTAATCAAAAGTTAATTTAGTTGATATCTTATCTTTGAGATTTGATAACTATCTAGTTAAGAATACGAGGATAGAAGAAAAGCCATACAGTGACCAAATCTTCACCTATCCCCTAAAATGTTGCAGTCCAGGAGATTCCCCTCAAACTCTTAAACGTATTTCTCTAGCGTTATATGACCCTCTGCTAGGTTTCTTCCTTCAAGAAATCGTCAGGTTGATTTCAAACCTATGTTAGCATTTAGCACTTAGAGCATTCTGAGCAAAAGCTTTCACCGCTTAATTGCTCGTTACATGAAGAATTAGATTCTTGTATTGAACATGTTTCTCTGCTAGTTTCTTTTGATGAACCCCAGTCGTACCTCCTAAAGCTATGCAAAATGTTCACATAAATTTAGATTTAACAAGCCAAATTTCTCTGATATTTTAGAGAAGGTGGGTTACTGCTGCTTTCTCAATTAGGAAGTCACAGAAAAGTATCTGTATCAATTAACAGAGGGATAATCTGTATATATTAAAAAAAAAGGAAAAATGATATTTCCAGATTTTCAAGTTCTGAAACCCTTTTACCAAAATACTGAATATTACATGAATGCATATAAAATATAAATAAAAGTCATCACCATTTATTTATAACAAAGACTTCACACAAATTTCCATTTAATAACATTCACCAGTTTGTTCTATGTGCCTCTGAGTCCACAGGAGGATTCACAAAATTTTCATTTCATAAATAGTAAGTCCTGCCTATAAAAATAATAATACACTTTGAAAAGTGACATGACATGTCAAAAAAAAAAAAAAAAAAAAAAACAGAAAACAAAAAGTAGAAGAAAAACGGTGAAAAATTCCCCCTCAGAGACTCCTTGTACATTTTTATTTTGCTGCAAAGTTTTTTTAAAGCTGTTTTTCTTAAATGGTTTTTCTTTAAAATATTTTAGATGAAATGTCAAAATAAATACCAGTGAAAAACACGCTACTATGAATAGTTATGTCCTAATGACTTTCATAGCAATCACTGTTTGTGTAGTGATTCTGCTACTCATAGTCTAAGCATACACATTTTCCATCTTGTTCTGACTATATTCTGCACTCACCAGAGCACGTTAATTTGCATAGCTCTTCTGATAGAATATATCACTCCATTTAGATCAATTGAAGACTAAAAACTTGCTCATTCAAAACCTACTTTTTGTGGTGATGATTCTGGTGATTTTCTACCACATCACTACAACACAGCATTCATCATTACCTTGTAACAGTAAGTACCAGGAATTACACTTCCAACCAGATATGCAACAAAAATGGGCAAACTACTACAAATGTGTTCATTACTGTCAGCTCTACCAGTTTGATTTCTTTCAGTTTCGTCTTCACAGGTGCTATAAAACATCAGCGTTATGGGAAAAAAAAGCTTGAAATCTGTCACATCCCACACATGAAAAGAGGAAGGGGTGGCAAGATTTCCAAATCCCCCATTAGTTTAAGTTGAAATGACATTCAAGGTTCATAAATAAGAGGGGAAAAGAGTTCAAATTTAATAGATTTCTACAAAATTGTTATCCTATTTTCACTAGCCCTCTCACATTTATGTCTTCTTAAATGGTATAATTTTATGTAAAGTTCAAGTAAGCTTTGTGTTTAACAACTTAAAGAAGAAAAGACGGAAAAAAAAAAAAAAGGATAAATGATCTTGAGGACAAAAACTGGGCTTGCTAGTGTGCTTGCTTCATGAGGGTGTGCAAGGCATGACGTAGCAGCAAAAAGTGGGGGCAGCAGCAGAAAAGAGAGTAGGCTGGCCTCCCTAGCCCCTGCTTAAAGTATCAAAGCAGAAGGGGAAAAAGACATTTCCCCCTGCTAGCCACTACTTGGAAACATAGTTGTCTCCAATTCCAGGGATGGCAGACACACTAAACAGCAGCTAAACAAAAGGAGGTGACACTAGGCCCCATCTCATAACTGACTGTTTCTTGAGCAGTGTTCTGGACTCTTCCAGAGATGAACAAAACATCAGCCAAATTAAGTTTCTCTTGGGGCTTTGTCAGGGCTTCGCAAAATCTTTCACAAAGCATTTTAAAACAGAACATCTGAAGTCAAATGTTGCCAATACATGAACATATGAACGTATGCAGATTCTTTTTCCTCTTCAGCTGTTTGTCTTCCCTATATACATACAAGTACCATTTCAATAAAAATGCCTTTTTATTTTTTTTTCCTTCTTTAATTTGCTTTCATTTATATAGAAATAAGCTAAGACTGATAAAAAAAATTAACTTCTACCTTTTTCAATCTACTCAGACACAATGCTTTCAAGCAAGAATATGAATTGTATTGGCCCTTCACTTCATTTAAAAATAAATAAATTAATTAATAATTGCCTCGTGTATTGTCCTTATTTCACTACAGTTTCAAATTTTGGTAAAACAGACTGCAGGCAATGGGAGGGTACCATATTGGATACATATGCCTAAAGTATTTAAGGGTCTCTTTAAAGTCACGGATGTGCCTAAGGAATTTCACGAGTCATGATTTATTGGTAGCTTCTCTTACTTACAATGAAGTCAGTAAGAACACGATAACAGTAACTGCTAACATCCACTGTTCCGCTTTCTTTTTTTAATTTTTTAACTTTTTTTAAAGAGAATGCCCTGCCATATAGTGAATTCCTCTTATTCTATCCAAGAATGCAGACTTAACCTTGCAAACAAAGAAATAATTAGAAATTCATGCTACCCTTCTGCCTAGTTAGTCAGAAATCTGAGGGCAAAATGCCACTGCTGATATGGCTTAAAACTCACTTGGTCTGAATTTTGACTACTTTTAATCCTATTGTTTCAAGTGATTATTAATTAGCATTGTAAGTAGCAAAAATCTTCGCATAAATAAATAAAATACAGCTGTATGACCATCTGAAACACATCAACTCCCCTAAATTATATCCTCTGGTATTATGTATGCTATTAACTTTGATTTTTTGTTGTTAAACACTCATCATAATTCATTTTGTGCAACCAAATATACTTCCAATCAACATGAGCCAAGTTCTTCTCACATAAAGCAGTTGTGGTGATGTCTCCTTCCAGTATTATTTATTATTTACATAACAATTGTCAATCCAGAAATTATAATTGGGGATGTACAGAAATACATGAAGAAAGCTCTGTACTAAACAGCTTGCATTATGAATAGAAAAACAATTTACACTTTCTTCAACAGATTAGGCTGCAGTTGTGGTAGTGTAAACCAAATCAACCAAGGACTGAGATTTGCATCTTGCTCAAGATGTTAGCATCATCCATGCAATTAACAACTGACCTTTCCTTCCAGTGCCAGTCTGAGAAATTTTTCATCCACTTCTGACTTAGCGTCATCTCAAACCAGTTTTGGCCTCTGTGACCCATGTGGAGCAGCTAACCGAAGATCTGTATCTCCTTGGGAACTGGAAGGAAAAAAGTGTACAATAGTAATCACATTTTCCTTTGCATTTTGGTTTGATGCTTGTTTGTTCAGGTTTTTTTTTGTGCCAATTCAATGGATTTTAGAAATGCTATTATCTTAACACAACCACTCTAAACTTCACAAGCGCTGCAGTCACCTGTTTAACTCTGCTACCACTTAAATTGGTGGGGACATTTCCTACTTGCAAAATCAGAGGCAAATGCCATCAGATTGCTTTGTGAATGCATGTTGACCTCCCTTTTTAAGTCTGATAATGGATATATTTTTATCATCAGGTTACAGAGGAAGTAATAAAAAAGCTGAAGAAACGATAAGAAAAAATACTTCCTCATATGCATAAATACTCATGTTTATGAACTTACATTTATGGTATTATCATTTTTGTTACTCTGCTTTTCTAATACTAATTCTGTACTAGAAACAAGAAAATATAGTTGTGAGAGTGCAATGAAAGACTTTCTCATTTTTCTTACAGTCTGTGATTAATATATTCAAGTTTGGGTTTCCTATGACCTGACAGGCTTCAAGCACTTTGCTCCCGAATTTTATTATTCTGTTTCTGGCTTAAATATATAGGATGACAAACTAGGAGTTCTAGGTGTGCATGTAGGTAACTAAAGCAGAAGTCCTGTTAATACTTTACTACTTTTTAATGATTGCAGGTGGACTTGTATGAGTATTTACTATATTAACTATCACACTGGGGACGATATACTCAGAGCTAAACAATTAGTAGAGGTTTGTTTGAAAATACAGTGTAAATCATTATGCAAAATAACTGGATTTTTCCTTTGTAAATAACTTGAAATTTATACTTCGGTCAACATTGGTGAATAATTACCTGAAAGATAATTCAGCTTTGTAGTACTATTGTAAATTTTTTTGTTTGTTTAAATTGCAGTTACTTTTTTTTCCACATTATGTATGGCAGAATGAGGAAAGACAGGATCATGAGCAGGATGAGAAAGATAAATCTTTTATGGTACAGCACCGCATGAAAATGTCACTATATGTTTTGGTTTTCTAAGAGTAAAATGACTACATAAAAGGAAATTCAAGTAAGAGCAATGTTTTTATTCTTCTTTTGTTGCATAAGAGAAAAACAAATACATAGCAAAAAAAAACCCCAAACAACCCTTTTATTCCTATGGATGGCCCCATGTATTTTCTTTGGCACGTGTTGCTACAGCACATTTTCCTCCTGCAAGTAAAATGTGTGGCTATGCCACACAAGGGTACTGCCAAAATGTGTATCCATATTGTCCAAGCTTCACTATGGAGCCCACGCTGAATGAGCAAATTCTCTGTATATTGTGTGCTCTGCATGCAGGAAGAAAGCAAAACTGCTTGTAAACCCTTCACTGAATAGAATACATAGGCACTGTCACTTCCTAAAATGGATGATCTTATAAAATTTCTTAGTAAGCTAATTTATTTCAGTAAAACAAGGCTATCATGAAGAAATGACTACCTGTTATATTTTTCTCATTCTCTTTAAAGTGTGACTTCAAAGCTACAGCACTACTAAGTTGTCTTATTACTGTGGATTTTTAATGTGACTTGGGTAATAGCATAAGTCTAAAAATTATATACGCAACCACCTTTACATGCAAGACATTAGAAGGGAATTTAAGTGGATCACATTTTCGATTAGGGCTGAAATTTATTAAGCTTATGTGATCAGCTCTACAAATGTCTCTGTGGATTTAAGCTGGCAAAAAAGGAGTAACCAGACACTTAAATCTCACAATCTGAATTGGAGCATCCATAAAGGACAGATATCGCTGACTATTATTAATTAAGAACCCCGAATTTTTGGAGTGATTCCAGTTTTGAAGTCATTCTCCTGAGGAGCACTAATGAGATCTCCATTATCCTGCTGTGGGGCAAGTGTGAGGAATGGAGTCATACAGTCTGCAGCTTCATGCAGCATGTTGGGCATAGGTCTTCCCTGTGAATTGCTTAAAAATCTTTGACCTTGGCTAAATCTTTTTATGCTGCAGACAGGACTGTTAAGGTAAAAAGTTTCATCCCATCAGCATTACAAACAATTTGAAGGATAGCAAAATAAAAAGAAAAACAAAATTAAATTAAAAAGATAGACATGGATATGAATGAGCAGGTAGAATATACATTTTGAGATTTTTTTGCATGGAGATAATCCTCCAGTCTTACCTAAACCACAGTCACTGTTGAGATGTATTGCTAATGAATTCTGCTTCCTAAATGGCCAATCATTTCTTCATTTTTATCTTAAAATTTATGCAAGAAGCATTAACTTCTCCAAATCTGTAATTTAATTCACTTAGCTGTACAAACAAATGTTTAGTAATGATCCACAGAGCCTGATCAATGTCAGGAATCTGTATCTAGTTCTGAACAGGTATTCAAGCTCTGAGCTTTCTCATATGCACACTGTATCCTTTTCTAGCCCACTCTGAAGTGTTGTGTTTGTTTAGAGAAGACTACTTCGAGTAAATGATCACATTTTCAGGGAATTCAAGATAGAAGCCTGAAAAGACAATAGGCCAAACAGAAACTGTATTATAT
This sequence comes from Centrocercus urophasianus, assembly GCF_019232065.1. Classification (NCBI taxonomy): domain Eukaryota; kingdom Metazoa; phylum Chordata; class Aves; order Galliformes; family Phasianidae; genus Centrocercus; species Centrocercus urophasianus. The sequence continues at coordinate 3,802,893 of NW_024884889.1, read as the reverse complement.
TATCTGCTTCACTATGTAATCACACTCATTTCACTATCAAATATTTGCACTTTTTCCCAAAGTAAAGATGCTCAGAAATTAAATATTTTATCCAGTGTGCACACACACATCTCCCAATTATCTTAGTTTGCTCATGTAAATTTAGGCAACTCTCAGGCTGGAATACTGTTTGAGCTTTCTATAAGACCGTATTAAGGTAAAGAAATACCAGTGTATCCTATTGAATTTTTGAAATGTCAATTGTATCCTATTATAACAGAATTTCAAGAAATGATGATCAATCATGTGGATTTTGCTAAGAAACCATACTTCTGCAGTTGCAAAATATGGTCTTCAAAGCATTTTCTCCTGCATATTTCTTACTGAGTCACTAGTAGTGAGCGTAACAGTCTGTTTCTTGCAAGTCATCATTCTTCAAAAGCATCTCATGTGGTATAGGAATATTTGAAAATAGTCGAGATTGATAAGCAAAGACTTCTGAAACACCTATTTTCACATTTGAAGTAGCCTGGTACAAAAGCCAACATTCACAAAAGTATTTCTGATGCTTTTTATTATTTTATGAGTAAAAATGGATCCGCTGTCAAAGTGTTAATATGATAAAAATAATGAATTAGTCAAAAGTTATTAACGGCAAAATAATGTTACAAACAATGTATGATAGGAAACTATTTTATTAATCGTTTGCTCTGAGTGGTTAACGGCACTGAGAACAGCGGACATCTTGAAATACCAGGGCCGGTATTTCTTATTTTTCCTAACCTGATGCACAGCCTTACGTTGCTGCCTTTCAATAACCAGTCTTTTGAAAATCTTCAGAGGGAATCTCAGGCAAACCAGTCCAGGAAGCTTATCTGTTGATAGGTTCCAGATATAAATATTGACTTCTTATTGTTATTTTTTAAATCATTGGCAGGTCAAGAGAGAAACCACTTCTTAGTGGAGGAAATATTGACTGCACTGATCCCACTGCACTGGTATTTTGTACTGGCATATTGTGATATGCCTAGAGCACAGCAACTGATTTCATAACCCAGAGAGAAGGAAGGCATACAGAGTTGTCAATTTTAGCTAATGTTTCAATTATCATCATTTTGATAGAAAGCCGTAGAGGTTATGCCTTTCTTAAAGATATCCAATATTCTAAGCACTTTTACACCTCTTAAAATCCACATCTTGCTGTACTCTGATGATGAGGATAATGAATAGTTTCAAACTATGTCAAAACAACTGCACTTTCAGTCTTTTCACAGAAAGAGCAGGAAAAAAGATCAATTTTAATTTTCTAAATGATGGAATCAAAAAAGACTGTTAAGCAAGAGTAATTTCTTTTATCTGTACAGTCTTCAGGAGTGTGCTTTTAGAAAAGATAAGAAGTTAAGGAAGTTTTCTCTATATATTCATTATAAAACTGGAGCTAGAAATGCAGGCAATTCCACCACTGGTTGCTTCCTTTTCACCTTTCCTGCCCTGATATCAGCATCTGACTAGCAAGTTTTGTCAGCAAAATCAGGCTAGATCGAAGGAAACCGTTAGGTTGTGGGAAACGTATTCTTGGCAGAAGGGCTCAGCAGTACTCAGCAAGAAATTGATAGACTACAGGAAGAGAGGGAGAGTGGGAATAGGAGATGTATATAGAAATCTGTGACATATTTTAAGCACTGTATTATTAAATAAAGTCATCTCAGTCGTTAGATAGCTACATTTCTTTCCCCAAGTACAACAGAATTTAATGAGATTTCCAAGCACAATTTCTTACTATCAAATCAATTGTGGTTTTGTTGTTTTCTAACAAAATGGTTACAATATTTTATTTGACTTGATTCGACTTAGACTGAGCACTTATTCCAAATAATGCTCAGTCCCATATGTACACAGCCTTTAAATCCCTCATGCTAGAACTTCAAAACCAGATTAGCAGAATGAACGTTTTCCTGTGATCTAGAGGATCTAGAGGAAAGATTACCCATTTCTTGAACAGAAGTGCCCAACACAAGAAGGAATATGACCCTGGAGTCCTTATAAAAAGAAAGTTGACCCAGAAGTAGTGACTTGTGGGTCTGTTTTCCTGCTTCTTCAGGGAAAAAAAATAATTAGTAACTTTAATCAGGAAGAAAAGCAAAAAGCAACAACAACAAAGAGCAACACCCACCAATGTTTCGTGATATAGATTTCACTCTTATCTGTATGTGGAAAAGGCAGCTCTACAGTTAAAGCAGGACACGCTTATCTGCAGCCTTAGTTCACAACCCTATTATCTCCAGATAGAGATAAAATTTCTACCTTTCCTACTATTTTAATGTTTAGGCATGAGTATTTTGTTGTTTAACACACTGGATTTTTGGGCTTTGCTTTTAACACAGCTAACTCCTCCAATGCAAGGAGTCTTGGGCCAGTAACTCTGGATTAGGCATTCTGCTCTAATGGACTGATACAATGGCTTTCTTATGGGCAAATGGGTTCTACCCAGCTGTATTATGTAGTGTAAAGCTGACTGTATCCAAGGAATGGATTTTCAACTGGTTGGAAAGGTTGAGCCCTCAGAGAAAACTCACACATTTTCAGGGTCAAAACAAAATGGTAGGTCGGGTATTTGCTTTTAAACTCCAAAATACTGGCAAGAAAGTACCTTTTGACTAGTCAGCCAAGATTCATTAAGCATTTCATTCTAAATAGTATTTCAGTATTCAAAGAATACGACTGTCAGTGGACATCAAGAGCCAGTACATCAGCCAGCCCCAAATCTGTGAAATCAGATCACGGAAGCAGAAGGAGGTCAATTTCTTCATTCTTGGCATCTTATCACTACTTTTGCAAGCTACTTATTTTCCATTTTTCCTACGAGGAGTGTCTTTGACACTTGCTTTTAGACTATGTTGTTGCTTGCACCTCATCAGTGTACTGAGTAGGGGCACTGGTGGATGCTTTCTAGGCTGGGCTTAGCTCAGTGTTTCCCTTAGTGTGCTGGAGGGGAACAGAATTTTTTCCTGAAAAATCATCTGAAGATTCCTCTCAAACAAACATGATTGGAAATCCCACATTTCAACTGTTGGGTGGTGATTAGAGGGGGTGAAAAGAGATTATTAGTAAAAGAGTGAAATCTAAGAAAGGTACTTGTGCTTACTCCTTTAACTTGCTACTAAAATTCAGCTAAATTCTCGTTATTTCAGGTGGAAGCTGTGTAAAATGGGCTTCATAAACAAAGCTGAAGCTCCTGCTTTATTTGATTACTAGGTATATTCTTAGTCATTTGACCAGTTGATGTTGCTCAGTACAGTCATTAAGATACAGACTTAATTTAAATTGTAAATATTATTTGACATTTGCGTTGGTCAATTCCTAGTAGAGTCATATAGTTTGTAGCCATTTAGCCTCACCTATACTATTGTATATTTTCAGTAGCACTAATAACGCTCATGACAGTAGGAGGGTTTCACCATAATTTTAAGTAAATAATATAATCAGAAAAGGCTTAAAAAGGCAGATTGGTGAGATGATTTACATAAGAGATCCTTGTTTTTCATCAACGAAGCTTTGTGGTCTGAAGACAGGGTCTCTTACAGGTCAAGGACAGAAGCCTTAACCTCTCTTTCACATTCCCTATTCAAAGACACTAACTCTCTCATGCTTAGCAAGACTCTGAGAATGAAAACCTCTCCATGTCCTGAATTTAGTATTTACACCAGAAAATAGCAGCCTATCTTTTCTATAAGAGAACAGTAAAGAAGTCTACAAACAGGTCATTGTTCAATGGATTGTTAATTTCTTATTTAAAACAAAGTGCAAAGGTGATGATGAATTAGGTCTTGACATCTATTTAAAATCAGTTCAAAGCACCATATATGTATTACTAAAAGTTCAGCAATCATTCTATATATTCTCACTCGTTAACAGATAGTTCTGCCTTCTGAATAGTTGCAGGACATACATATCAAAGCTGGGAACAGGTAAACCAGAATTAATTTAGGTTTTGACTGAACACAGAATTTGCTTGCGCATCTGTATGCATCTTGCTCTGTTTGTACTACTGCACTTTAAAGGTCTAATACTCTACAGATTCATCCCTTGGTATTCACATGGCAAAGTGTAGTTTCTATTTGCACCTGAATAAATTTGAGACAGAGAGCTGATTATTTCTGACAGTCAGTAAAGTGAGAAGCAAACATACTGACAGAAATCCACGTGCAGCACTAAGAATTGAAAAGGAGCAAAAGGTAACCTGCCTGACTACATTACACAAGTATAGCCAGTCAAATTGATTTTACCACATGATAAGCAAAGAGTATTAAATTAAAATATTATCAAATAGACACATAACCAAATATTTCAAATGCTCATAACAAAGAAAAATTACCTTGCTAACCTACACTTTAAAAGTGTACGTTCTACTGTCCCATGAAGTTACAGTGAAAGATACCAGCTAATACAGAATATCTGTTTCATTCTAATGATGTTATTTTAAAGTAATAAAAATAAAATTATCTTCATACTTCTACACGCATATTCCTCTGTTTATGGTAGCTTGTTTAAAAGGGTATATAAAGGCAAACTTTAGTCTCTTATCAGTCACATATTTTGCATTTATGGGAAATGCTTCTTCTCAGTACAGTATTACCAGCCATGGTAATTCTGAAACACTGCAAAAATGTAGCTAAAAACCAGAACCTTTGCTTGGACATAGAAAAAAATAAATAAAATACAAAAATACATAAATGCAAAAAAAAAAAAAAAAAAAAAAAAAATTGAAATCCAAATCCATGCTGTGTTTGTTTCTATCTCTGATAACTTCTAATGCATTTTAACCACAGGAATCATCCCATCATGTATTAATTACGGTCTGCAGATAAAATCATAATCATTATGTAATAAACAATGTGAGTAAATTATTTTTAATATCATGTGCAATAGAAATTCAGCTAAAGCCATTCAATTTTTGTATTGGCATTTCTAGATATCAGATTTTCTCCTACTTAACCGAGGACATTATTTGGCATTTCTTTTTCCTTCATGACATAGAGAGATTTACAGAAAGGTCTCTCAAAAGAGTCACGTATTGCTCTTGTGCCTATTAGTGAATGCTATGCTGGCTCTCCACAGAGAGCGCGGAGAGCCAGCTGCCTCCATCGCCCTTTCTCGTGTAATTTTTCCTGAATTTTCTATTTGTTCTCAATTGTTCTACTTGAGTGGTTAACACCACTTAATAAGCAGGGCTCAGGTTAGCATTTCTAGAGGCTTTCCTAAATAAAACTCCCTCTCTTCAGAGAGTATGCAAAGTGACATTGAGTGCAGTTCTTCAGGTGAATATATTCTAAGCATTCGTTGATAATATCTCTGCTTAGAATTTTGCCTTGATTTTCCAGCTTTAAGTAGCACTGAAATTCCCTGATTGGAAAGGACTCAACGCACTTACCAAAATACTGAAAATATAATTTCGATATTAGTGAACATCTCCCAGCAGATGCAGGACAAATATTGATCAATATCACCATGAAGTGACACCTTTTCTGTATTGTATTTTGATTACCACCAGAAACAACATGACATGGAGCTGACAGCACAAAAAATAGCATGTAGGGAAGCTACATCTAGCAGAGAGGAGACATTCGAAAGTGAGGCAAGGAGGATCACCTATTGGTCTCTACAATCTTGGAACAGTTGTACAATGCTGTGAATTTGCCAGAAGTATAATTAGTCTATATGCAGATACTCTCTTTGAGATAAGTGTGTGGTGACAGATAAGAGGACAAGAATAGAGGAATGACTTGCAGATGGGATAGATTTAGATAAATCAGGGCATCCTGCACTCCAGTCTTTCTCTCCAGTTGAGGAAAATAAGTATTTGCTGTGGCAATCCATTAATGTTACCAGGTCTCAAATGATTCCTGGTAGACTACCTTCGACAGCACATCTGGATTTAAGTTGATCACAGAACATCAGATCATATCTTTTTATAAAGCAGTGATCTCCTATATTACACACTTTGCCTTCTTTAAAATGGCTAGATGATATTTTTGTTGCACATCTTGGTATATTCACATACATGTGTGCGTAGGTATGCTATGCAACATAAATCGAAAAATCAGGCTTTCTTCAACCAGCACAAGAGCAACATCAAGGATTTGCATAATAAGTAAAATTTAAAATAAACCCGCAAATACTGGACAATAAATATTTATCAGTACTATATGCCTAAATAACTCCTCTCCTCTGTAGCTGTCTAGTTCCCTCTCGTACAGTTATTTTATTAAAGAAGAATTAAATAAAAATATTCATTTTCTAAAAATAGATTGCAGTGATGCTGCATTGGACAAAAATAGGGCTAGACTTCCAGCCAAAACTAAGTTCCTCTGCCATCACTCATGTGTTATGTGAAAGACTCCTACCTGGCAGAAAAAATTGCTAAAGATGTTTTTTGGCTCCGTTGGAATCCAAGGGGGGGAATTGCCATTAACTTCTTTTGGGCCAGCATGCCCTTTAAATGATTTTAAAGATCTCCTTTCATGCAGAAAGCCCATAGTGACATGACATAGCATTATCCAGTATATCCCACATCTTCACTGCTCTGTATTCAGAAACACCAGGACAGAACGTAGCTGGAAAAATGTGGCAGTGAAAAATATGCAGAAAAAGATCTGAACCAAAGCACAGGAAACAAAACAAATGTCTAAAGATTTCCTTTTTCTCATAAATTTTCAGAATAAAATTAAATATGAAACACTTGCCTTGCTACACTGCAGATACATTGATAAAATATTGTTTTAAGAGATCCTAACCACGTGACTACAGTCATTATCATCTAAATTGATTCAGAAGAGATTTAATTAATTTAATGCATCTGGCAGTAATTATTATTCTGCATTTATTACGTTGGAATTTTATTAGCTTAATGGTTTTATCCATTTATCAGATAGCCACTGAAGAAAATTTCAGTTACACAAAGAGTCTGAATAAATCAGCAATCATTTTTTTTTTTTTTTTACATTCCCCTTTTATTAAAATTTCTACTTTGGCTTTTACCAATCATGAGAAATTTCTGCTGATTCACTGAGAAAATGCTTTATTCACTAATGTTAATAAGCAGATACCATCCATTGCATGGAACTGTAAATTGTTTAGAATATCTTTGTGTAACAACTGTTTCATTGTTCAGATGTGATTCTGAAGCATTTCCTTCTAGCAGTTTATTTATTTTTTAAATAAACAAGTCATTTTAACAGTTAGCTTTAGAGTTATCACTCATGCCTTTAATAAATCTTCTTATTTGGATTTCTCATTCTCCTAAAGCACATATGCATGTCTTCCCTTGTTCTACATACTAGAGTGGAAAGCTTTGCAATCTCAATAATTGACGGGCTCTGGCATTTATAAATTTGACATTCAGTCAAAATTAACCTATATAAACATTTTCTTTTAAAGAGAATGTATGCAGTAGAATGTTTTATGTTAAAAAATAATAATAGTAAAAACGTACAAACGATATTTAAAGCAAAATGTTGATTTATAACTTACCTCAGAAGTAGTATTCTTACTATAAAGGATTTAAATATATTTTTATCTGTGATTATGAAAACAGTCACTTAGTCCTGATAGAAACATTCAATCTTATTCTGCAAGTAAAAAAATATTCCTTTTTTGGCTGAAATGACTCAGCTGTTTGACAATACATCAGTCTCAGTCTATTTCATCTAATTTTAAAATCCAACATACTCTGTTTTGAGATAACATGCTATGGCAAAATTTGTGCAAAATTTGACTAATGTTAGAATCAATCTAATACAAAACGTAGCAATTTTTTTTTTAAAAACAAACAAACAAACATTTCTTTTTAAATTTCTTATTGTCAAGTGAAATATTCCGAATGCAGTAATGTACTATGGTGTGATAACCATTTAAATGGGTAGATTCTGCTACTAAGGAGAAAAATCTGTAGATTAATCCAGACAACATTATAAACTGAAAATTAGTCGCTAATGCTACTCAGACATTTATGTCTTAAGCTAGAAGTTATATAAAATAATTTGGACCCTGCTGCATGCAGATCTGTCTGACAACAGCAGCTGGGAGACAATAGGTTACATCAGCGTACCGCTATCACTGAACTGGATTTTAGATTAATTTAGTTCAACTGCATTGCATGGGAAGAGTTACTCAGCCAAAATACTGCCAAACTTACTGCTGTGCCCTAGACTCTGTATGTCAATGAGTTTGGTAAAAAGTCTTTTCTATCTTGGGCAGAATCAACAAATATTTCTCAAGTGCAACATGTTGATGCCTAAGAACTAGAAGTCTGTCTGCTTTTGATGCTATGAGAGGAGGCATCGCTGACTGAAATCTCTCTGCATAGTTGTTTTGCATTTGCTGCCTACAGAAAGGCAGTGTGCCTTTCTGCAGATTAACCTTGCCCGTTCATCACCAGCCAAGTTCTACCAATGTAGCACAAAAAGGAAAAGAACTGTTTTCAGACTGAAGAGCTACACTGCATTTTGCATTCAGCGTAACACACAATATTTTGAATAAAAATTAACTTTAACTTACTGTCCAACATTTATTCTTTAGCTTAATATGAGCTTTTATAAAATGATTTGTTGAAGTATTTATTTCTCTTAAGTACGGTCTGTGTTCTAAATGTTGATTTAAAGAAAAATATTATTCCTTCAGAGTGATTTCTACTTAGAAAAAAATTAAAGCACTAGTAACTCCAAGAGAATGGTTTTAAAGATAATTATAATGGAGAAACAGATTCATTTTTTACACCAATGAACTCTGCAGTAATGTCATCCTTTGCAATTCACAACTGTTGAAAGCTAAGATTAATTAATTAGAAATATTAAAGTTAGGATTAACTCTTGGACTTGACCCACAAATCGCTGGCAAGCTGGTGGTTCTGGCATACAAACAATTTGGATTTTAAAACTGAAATCACCTTCTAAAAACCAAGCCACTTGGAAGGTAAAATGAATAATATTGCAAAACTTTCACAGCAAAGAAAATTCTTTTAGGTTGTTTCAATTTAACAGTTTTTATAATACATTATATTTATTAAAAATTTGGTGTTTTGTTTGCTTGTTTTTTAGCCATTGTTTTCATTGCCTTCCATTCTACCAGCAAGAATCTTTTTAACTCTTAGTTTCATGGTTAGAGGTTGAAGAGAAATAATAACTTTGCAATAATGTAAATATGCAATAGAAAAACTGGAAATTGATTCTAAAGTACTGTAATGGAAGAATTCAGGTAAAAATAGGCAAATCTGGATGATTATTTTATTCTGATAAGTTTTCCCAAAACTTGTATAGAGAAAATCCGTAAATGACATAACAAACACTATGCATATTCTCCTATCTGCATTTTTAACTTTGTATTGTCATGAAACACTTTTTCTGCAAGAATGCTAATCTGGAATCATGTCCTACCTTGGGATTAAACTGCTATATCACATTTATGGCCAAGAAAAGGAAAGAAAATAAGAACTTTCAGGGGGAAAAAAAGAAAAAAAAATGTAAGAGGGGAAAAATTTGATTATGGTAGAGGTGAAACAACTGGGTGGAAAGCTTACTAAGATAAATAAATGTAAAAATCAGTAGAAAAGTTGATTAGTAGAATAGAAAAGTTGATCAGTAGAAAAATTGAACTGAACTTGATTACTTACTCTGAATACAATGGATAACAGAAGTGGATGACAACTGGAAGGCAACAGAAATGATTAAAGCACCTGTAAGAGAAGAAGGAAGATATCACAAAAAAGATAAGGAAATTTTAGTTTTCAAATTTTGTTCCCAGGAAAACTTACAGGCAAAAAGAAAAGCAACTTGAGACAGGCAATGATTTTCAGATTAGCAGTGTTACTCTAAACTCTTGCCTTTTAGATTAGATTAATATTTAAAAAAGCTTAATTCAGTCTTCTCACTTTCACCCTGATAAATCACCTTGCAGTTTTTAGGAAAAAATCATAACTTGCACTCACAGCAGTTAACATTCTTCATCATTCAAATGAAAATAATTTTGGAAAGCTGAAACTCATAAAGCATTTGCTATTCCTTCCATTCTCAGCTTCATCAGACAATCAGAAAATAGCCAACAGATGGAGATAACTAAAAGATGAGTCATCAAAGACAATTCATAAATGAGGTGAATTTACGTTTTCTCAGATATATGCATAGTGACAATTGAGATACATTATTCTATTTCTTCAATATCAATTATTTTGTGTTTATTTCCTCAGTTCCGAACTAAGGATGCTTGACAAAAAAAAAATTATCAAGGTCTTTTAGAATCACGATGATGGTTTTTCCATCCTATTAAAAATACTATATCAAAGCAGAACTCCCAGAAGCCTCAGCAGAATATCCCATCTTGTGAGACAATTTCAGTTCTACAGGTTAATACATTACGGCAATATTTGCCACTTAACAATAAATATATATATATATTCATATATTTGTTAAGCTGAGAAGTTAAATTTTGGAATGACAAATTTTGCATAGAATATGTCAGGTCTTTAAAATTTAATGATGTTGATAGAAAGAAAAATACAAATTCAGGCCAAAACTTGACTTTACTCTAAATCTGAGTAACCTAAAATTCCAAAACTATTACAGAACTTCTTGGTTGGTATCAGGAGTGGAAGAGAGAGATTCTGTCCCTATATCCTCCTCAGTTCTGTTAACTTGAGTTGAGCTGTGTGTTTAAGTAGGTTAATAACATGAAGTCAGAATCTGGTCTTGGTAGTTATTCCAGATCGAATCTGCAGTTCAAATTGCAGCTGAATTATACATTTCAGTTGTGACCTATTTGAAGTCACATAAAATTAAAAATCATACAATTTAAAACCTATAATAGGTTAGTCTTTTTGTTTGCTTGTTTTTTCCTAACAGCAGACAAATGTTAACCATTCCACAAGCCTACTAAAAAAATACAGCCTCCCATAAACTGGAAAAAGTTGACCTCCTGCCTCATAATGACAAAGCAGTTATATACCTCTACAGCAAACACTGGTGGACCGGGTAAAATTTATTCCATTATCCTAGTCAGTCTTTTTTTCTCTCCAAAGTGTAGTTCTTACAGAAGAGGGGTTTGAGGAGCGCCGCACATTTAACAGAAAGCAGAATATGCTTCTCCGTGAGCAGGTCTTGGAAAAAAGGGATTTGTGACTGAAAAAAATAGATTTGATACTTTGCTATATTTACAGTACGGGTCTTGCATCTCCTGCAATGACTTAAAAAAGCATAGTTATAGCATCCCTTGCACACCACCCTGCCCACATCTCCTCTCTCCTTCACTGATATATCCAGGTAGGAGCATAAACAGAGTGCGCTTGCCTGGAATCAAGGAGTGTGTTGTTACTGTTAGGACATCAAAATAACATTGGGATTGCAGTTTTTCAGGTTTTAGTGTAACTACATTACGCAAAAAGTCTCCAGCTGCTGTCTAATTCCGCATATTTATTGCTAACGTTCTCTCAAACTCTTTCTCTGTTTTAACTTTAGCCCACACCCACTAAAGCAGAACTAATTTTTTCTCTCCTTTTTTATTTTTGCATGATATTCCAGTTTGAAATATTTGGCTTGTATCCTCTGGCAAGGAGATTTGCTGATTTTATGAAATATTAACCATCACCTTAGATAAATATGTTCATTTTGCAAAGTTCTCTCTGCAAAAGACTTAAAATAGAGACATTTATGGTCTGTCCTAAATCATTTTCAGCATGTTAATATGTTGCTTACTCTTTTGGAGCGGTATTATGGAAATTATTATTAACAGTGTATTTGTTTGCTTTTTCTATTCATTGATGCTTAGATCCCAAAGTTGGTAAAAATCCCAGGGAACCAGTCACTCATTCATTCTCATAAATACATATGCATGAATTATAATCGTACGCTAACTCATAGCGCAAGGAACTGCCAACAATAAAAAATACATTCACTACCTAAACAAAAGGAAGAATTCAATTATGCTAGAGAGAAAGAGACCTTGTTTGTGTACCCCCTCCACACTGGGGATTTTTGCACACGGCATCTATACATAACTGTATCTACCAGCACTTACGTCTCAACACAGAGATTTCTTTAAGATGCTGGTCTTGAAAGATACTTAAAACTGTCTGAACTATTCTGTTATGGCATTTCCTAGCCAGGGGAAAGAAAAATGTTTTTCTACATTTTTCCTAAGGGGCAGAAAAAATAAATTGAAATGACAGCAAGTGGGAGTGTTCTAGTCCCTTTTGTCAGTGACTGAAAAGACAAGAACAACTTTGAGTTCTCTTTTGTGCAGTATGTTCTAACTAATGCGAATTTTTTTCCCCTGCCAGCTTCAGTTAAAACATGAGTAGGCATGTATTTCTACATGTAATAAAATATGAGTAAACCTCATACTTCATGCCATTAACTTTGTTTTGTTATGTACTCAATGAACGGTCAAAGACATCAGTAATATTTGGATTTGTTTTTTAAACCTAGAAATACTACTGGAGCAGCATCTCAAGATCCGCGTCCTCCAGAGGAATCCTGGGGGGACAGAATGCTGTGCCTAAATGCATCCAGGTTTTGGATTAAGCACTCAACTAATATAACGGAGTGAAAATATAGGTGCAGTGATTAACATAAATATGCAATCATAACCCAAGGCTGCTTTTTCACATGCAGCTTACATTATATCTAGACTTGTGCTGACTGATAAATTTTAGTCTCAGAGGCATTCTCTGTTACACTTCTTATTCAACAATAAGGTTACGAGGGCTAGTAGGACTGAGAAATGACTGCTGTCATCCAGCTTGGGTGCAGAATCAGTTTTTAAATGAAGAATTACTATACGAATTACCACTTTCAGAGCAGCATTTAACTTTCAGATTTCCTTACACTAAATTTCCCATCAGTCCTATAAAGAGTACCTTTTGCACTCACAAAAGTAACATTTGACAGAACTCAATGAGTCTTGCCAAGGCATAGCCTTAGGATGATTTAAAATTTTGAATAAATCATCACGTGTCAATTATTTCCAGACAGGTAGCAAGAAAAAATGGCAAATGGATTTCTTTTTTCCTGATAACATTACAAAACTTCTGATGGTTTATCAGTTATTCAACTCCTTTACAATAATATTACCTTCTGAGTTTTTCTGAAGGGTTCCTTTACAATGGTACTTAAATCCACACCAGATTATTAACCACTATACACTTTACCTTCAGGAATTCACTTCCTGATTATCAAAAACTGGTACAACTCATAGATATCAAAACTCTCAGCATTCTTTTCACCAGTCTATCTTCCACTAGTGCTCCATGGTGTTCTACAGTCCATCTTAAACTATTAGGTCTGCACATTACTTGTTGAGGATATTTGGTGAAGAATTAAGATTTACGGGCAGAACTGTTTTGTTCTATTTGGACCAGAGGCTATAGATAAACTTCCCCATAATTAAATTTCATAACTTACAGATAAAGAAAGCCAGCATGTTACACAGCTGTATTCAGTCTCATATGAGTAAAAATAGCATAAATGTGAAGCCAAGATTAAATGTGTTTACTGTTTCTGATGCTTTGTTACATAATTTATTAGTCTGATGCTGCTCATTACTCCATTTTTCTCTGTGAAGTCTCTTACAATTTCAAATGAAGAAAAATTGTATTTAAATTCATAATTTCAGACTAAAACATCTATATTCAAATCAAATATGGTGCTATTGTGGGGCTTAAATTGGAAAAAAAGTCTTTTATGCTGAACACAATACAGAAGTGATAGGCATTTCTGTTATCTCATTCATTAGTCATTCTGGACAGTTCAGACAAGCTGTTACCTACAATAATAGAGAGCATTTTACTTTTTAAAGATTAATTTAAACTCTACACTGAGCTGCAGCAAACTATTTATGTATTGATTGATTGATCCTGACAAAAGAGATATTTGGTTGGTTTTTTTTTTTCCTAAAAGAATAAGTAATATTCATATAGCTGTAACCAGGAAGCTGACATAAGACAAGGTAAATAACATATTCTTGCTCTGCAGGAGCATGACCAGCTAGGTCAAAATGTGCACTTCTCTAATAAATTTGTAATAATACATTTCAGAAGTTTATAAAGCAGTCAGGAAAGAGGAGAACTCGTATGACTGGCTTGGCAAATTTTACTTCCTTTTTCATTTTCAGCTCCTATCTTCATCTCTTCTCTGCATAAATCCCCTTGTGAATTTAAACTTACCATCTATTTATTCATTCAGAGATGTCTTTCAATTTCCTTCGTTGATAGTATCACTGTATAGAGTCAAGCACAGGTATTCCATCTATCCTACATATCATTTTGCAAGCCCTCGGTCGTCCCATCCAAACTTCCACAGTTGCACAGTAGAAAGTAGCATCATAAAAAAAAAAAAAAGAAAAGAAAAAAAAGAGTTTAAATAATTCTCAGCTTGCTTACCACCACCTATGATTTTCCAGTAGATACTTGACTTCCCTCTCACAAAATAATAACAAAAAAAATCCATCAAATACCTAAGCAATATTATTTTTCCATCTTTGGCATTTATCTATGCTGCTCTGTTTAAAAGAAGACACCAAAATAAAAAAAAAAAAAAAAAAGGCTGCAGAAGGGTAAGTCTGAAAACTGTATTTGTTTTGGATACGCATTAAAGGCAGTTTTGTGGTCCCCAAAAAAGTGTGAGGATTCTAAATATTCACATTCCTCTCAATTATTATAGCATCACTAAAGTTCCTCACTTGGAATTATAAACACTAAAGAAATTAAAAGAGGATGTTGCTGAAAATCAAAGCCTTCATACTTGTTTGGGTTCATGAGCAGACAAAAAGAGGAAGATGAAACTATACTCAGCCCTTTGTTTGCAATGGTTATTGCAAGACTGCTTGACATCCTTGATGCCAGTTTGGATAGCTCAGCAGTAAAAGAGAACTGCTGCAAGCAGCAGTGGTTGTGGAGAAGGGACACAGATCTCTTTTCCAAGCAAATGTGTCTGCTTCAGTGCTTGCCTGCTTCTTGGGAATTTACTTTCCTACACGGATGACCATTTATTTTCCATAAGAATCCCTATACTTTATCTACTCCTGCTGCCTCTGACTGCTAGTACAGAACTGACCCAGGCTGAAAATGGACTCCAATTTGTGGTCCTAGATCACAAATTTGTAGCTGAGTGCTCATTTGTGCCCCCTTTTCAGTTTAGCTGTTCCTGACTTACAGTATTTTCCTCTGCTGCCAGTAAGATTTAACCTGACTTGAGGCTTGAAAGGTTATGGTTTTTCTTGTAATAAAAATTGGTTAACTGCTTGATTATTAAATCACAGCTGCTGTGTACTGATGTAATTCACTGGACAGAAGGACACTGCTAAAGTTCTCAAGCAGCATTGGGTAGTTTGGGGAACTGGTAGGAAATATGTAGTACATCCATGATGTATCTGATATTTACCAGATAAAACCATAGAGATTAGATTCTGCCAAGAACCACCTGAGGCAGATTTTGGTATGTTGACTAGGTATGACTTTTACAGTCATCGTCAGATCGCGAGGTCGTAGTCTGTCAAATGAAATCCATAAAAGGATGGCATTCCTAGAGATCTAGGATGTTGTATCCAACATATACACCTGTTTCTCGGGGAGCCTGAAGCTTACTACTTTTATCTTCTCAATTTTCTGCATCGTCTATTTTAAGTTTGAAGTTTACCCATATTCTGCCAGGTCCAAAGTTTTTCTGTGAAGGCATGAGCACACTGCTACCAATAAAAATCTCTGGCAGTTAGGTTTTATGAGTAGCATCTGTAATTATATTACTCTTACTGTAAATAACATAAGCAACGATGCTTTTATGATGGAAATGAATTCAGAAGTCTGAATATTTATGAACAGTATCTTTCCTCTAAGAGAATATGACAGCATTGAAAACATGCAATTACCAGAAATACCTATAGTGATTAAAATTGTAATTAATGACAGCCACTCTAATTAGCATGAAACAAAGCAAATTACAGACAAAAATATATTTATTAAAAATAATTTTTACAAAGTCAGGCACTACCTCATGCCTTCTGCAGTCGAAGGAGGTACTTACAGGCTGTTAGTCTGTTTGGCAACGACAGGTGGTGCAAAAATACCAGCAGCAAATCCTTCACGTCACAGCGCATGGCTTTTTCCATTATGGAAAAGAAAAAAATGTTGAGACAGCATTAAAGCTAAAAATATAAATTAATTTCAAGCATAAAGGAAGTTGTTTTGCTTTCTTCAGAGGCATATTTGTGAGGATTATGGCCTAATTCTGCTGACGTTGGCATCTGGAAGCAGAATCAATGCGTTATTGTGCACTGATTCAGGAAGCTAATTTATAATGAAAATTACATGTTTTCATTTCAACTCCTAGTTTTGAGTTGCTTACAGCTTCCTGAAAACAGACACATATATCACACATCTAGACATCTCTGGCAGGTGTCCTGTCATTGCTTAAAATATTCAGCAGTGCAACCCAGAAAGTTTTTCCTTAAAGGATGGAGACTCATTTATGCAGTAACTCAGTAAACCAAAAATAATTGTTTTCAAATGTTCCTTAAGAAATGATGCAAAAACTCTTATGCTTTCTAATTCAGATGTTCACAAATTGTGTTTGTCACTGTACATTCAAACTATTTTTCTGAACAAATTTTCCTCAAGTTTAAATGCAATGATTTCCAGGATGACAATAAAAGTTCCAGAAAATTGTGAGACAGAAGAAACCTAGTTACAATGAAAATATACATTCAATCTTTAATAACAATTTCCTTACAATAAAGAAATTCCCATTTTTATTGTGGAGCTTCCTTTTTCAGTTGTGTCATACTTCAAATGTGTAACTACACACTCTATGAACACCAACGTATTTTGGGGCATAAGTTAGACTGACAAAGATTCAAATGAGCTCCGTGAGATCTGAAAATAAGAATCAGCTGTCCCACGCCAGAATCCACAGAATTAAATACCTGCTCCCTGCCCACAGTTGTAATGAGATTCAGGAACCTCAGAGCAGAGTTTAGGAAAAGCAACATGCTGAGTGCAGCTACCACAAGTCAAGAAAAATGATGTGAAGTGTGAGTCTTACAATACTATTTTATCTACAAACCAGACCTGGATTCAGGATTGAAATTACATACTTCAATGACATCATGTTTTCTGTTTAATTGAGTGCCCAAATTGGCAAGAGGCTGATGTTCAGAGGTTGAAATGAACTGACATAATCACCATCCTCTGGAGTTCCAGGTTTGTCTTTGTGAGGTATATCAGGGGTGAAACTCACCTGGAGAAAAGCACCATTCTTCTTTATAGAAGGCTTTATAATCTGTAGATATAGAACATTCAAAGAGACCTTTAAACCTTAATTTTTGTCCTTCCTGAGCATTCTCCATAACAGCTTTAAACAAAATTCAAATAAACACACAATCCTTAAGATGTAGAGCATAGCAAAGCCAGGAACTACAAGCACCTGCATAACTCCCAGCACATAGCAGCAGATATGTTAGACACCATGAAATGCACTAACAGCATGGGAAAAACAAACAAACAAACAAACAAAAAAAAAAACCAAAAAAACCCAACCAAACAAACAAAAAAAGCAACAAAACACAAAGCCATATTGCAAACACAAAGACAGAAAAAAATCAGCAACTGTTTAAGATCATCTGTGTTTCATGTCCATATATAAACATTACATACAGATACAACGATTCAAAATTTGCTCATACAGCTTTGCTGTCTTCATCTAGCAACATATTCCCTGCCCAGAAAACGTAAAATCAAATTATGTCTTGTAGTGGGTGCTAAAATTTAGGCTTCAGATTTCAATTCAGATAAAACTACTTAAAATAAATTTCAGTGAAAAACAGTTTTGGTAACAGAAATTACTGCCTAAAAATGTGTTCTGCTTGTGTTTCCTCTTTTTCAAACTAATACTAAATCACAAGTGGATAATATATTTCCTACAAGAAAGTTAAAAAGTTATGAACTATTTTCATACAACTGTAACAGAAGGCATTTTGGGGATTACGATTCGAGGAATTCATTAAGTACGAGAAACTTCCTGATAGTCAGTCTCTGAAATACCTTGGTAATTCACTTAAATCTGGACTTTTGTTTGTATAAAAATTTAATTTGCTTCTTCTTGAAAGACATTTTTCTTTATAAACTGGGATAAAATGAATGTTATATTTCATTTTTGCTAGCTTTTCAATATGATTGATGCAGACCTTTAATGCGTTAATTTTACAACATGAATTCATATTCAAATAGATAGCCTCGTTAAGAAAGATGAACAGCAAAAAAAATGCAAGAGTAAGGATCTGAGCTACTCCCTTTTTCCCCCTCTCATCATAAAACTCTCCACAGAAATAATTAGCACATTTAGTTTCTGAATATCTAGTTTAAGGAGGTAGCTACAAGGTAAGTTTCAAACAGAACTGAAGTGAAAAAAAAAGGAACAGCTACATTAAAAATCATGAAACTTCAATGACAAATTTTCTTTCCCTTTAAAGAAGTTATTGCTGGTTTTCTTGTGTGTTCATAATATTGTAAAACCCAGTAAACCTACTTTACCTACTCTGCTGTACAACTTGCAAAGTATTACATGGACCTCAACCTGATATTGACACTTCCAATTTCTAGATGCAAGTCATGTATCATCCTTCAAAATTCAAACAAAGGAGCAGTTGGGCAGGACCGTACACCTCAAACAACTGAACTTAAAGGAGTACTTAAACTGCAGGAAATATAACATGGATTAAACTGTGTTGACCCATTTCCCGTTGTCCCTCCATCTCAGCCTGTGTTCTCAATCCCACAGGCTATCAGCCCAGAGTGGAACACATGGTTTAGGTGTAGGAAAACGCTGCCGTGGGGAGGAACAGAGCCCCAAAATATCGGACCAGCAGCTTGGAGGAGCTTGACAACATTTGCAAGCTAACAACTGCTGTGCAATTTGTATCCATCACTACTATCCACATCCTGCCTTCTCATTGTATCAGTAGACAGGAGAGCTGGGCAGCACACTGTGAAAAGCCCCATGTAAAACATGGTTTCTGTGGCGCCCCATAGACTCTGCACAGCAAGCAATGCATTCTTAGCACACTAGCCGGACTCCTAGTGGGCCTGTGATATGAGACTGAAGAAACACATTCTGTGGGCACAGGTCCAACTAAATTCAGTTGTGCTGTGCTTTAATGCTCCAGCTGAGGATCTGAACTGCTAGGCAGCAAAAGCCTGGCCAGTGGGCTAGATGAAACACGTTTGTCCCTAATGAGCACTACACTGAAGCATCCTATTTCTGGATCTATGCTAACCTTTTTATTATGCATTTAGTAAAATAATGTAACATTTCTGCATGTAACTTCAATTAAAGTCAAACCATCAAGGCTTGATGGCTATTAAACACCAATATAGCAGCTGCCGGAGCTTTGCATAAATAATATGAGAGGCAACACATTTTTCCAGGGATCCCCTAAAAATGTGTTCTGCTGGAGTCAATAGGGAATGGGATGCTCTTAAGAACTGACTTTGTTCAGAGTCCTAGATATCAAGAGAAATCAAGAGTTTTCTCATGCTTCCACCTCATGTTTCATCTACCTACATTGCTTTTATGCCAAGCATTGCATTATTCCAACTAATAGCACAAAAGACTATCTGGCCAAAAGTAGAAAATGGTTCCCATATGAAGGTACAGCAGCAGGACCCCTGAAGTCTTTAGTTAAAAAAGCCATTTAAGAGAGGAAGCACTTACGAGCATTCTAGGACCAACATAACTGAACTGAGTATAGTAGGACTACTAGAGTCATTAAAGAATCAGGTCTTAATAGGACACTGAAAATCCACTTCTGTGATTTTTCAGCTTGAACATATGGCTTGTTATTTAAAGCTGAAAAGCAAAGTGCAGAAGGATAAATGAATCTGAATTTCTCTTTGAGGTAAAACCTTCAGCTTTAAAGCAACTGCTTTTTTTTTTTTTTTTTTTTTTTTTTTTTTTTTTTCCCCCCCTTACTTTTATTCCTTCTCTCCTGACTCTTTACCTTCCTTCCCCATATTCCCACATAAATTTACTCATTCAGAAACATTCAATGCATCTTCCCCCTTGCCGCTTTCCTTCCTTAAAAATTGACTCTTAGCAAGAAGGGTGGAGCAATCATCCAAGCAAACTACAGCACATCATAAAGGTCAAAGCACTACAGCAAAATAACATAAATCACAAAATATAATGGGCATTAAAATTCTGACACTTCACTGTCATGACCGAAATTGTAACTAGAGTGGGAAATTATATGGAATTAGCTTTGTATTGATACGCTCTGAAGACTGCAATTTCATGGTGCCTGGATGTCATTTTCAGAACCTCCTGCCTTTTTGCAGGCCTGCAGGCACGCGTGCAGCAACCATCTAGCACACTTTAAATAGAGGAGGAAATGAAAGATACATAAATATTTTACTTGTAATAAGAAGTCATGTCAGTACTCAAAATTATGGTAAACTTTTGTTACCATTTCTACTAAAGTCAGATATCTTCACAACATATCTGATTTCATGATATAGGTGCTATTCAATCTCTCAGTAGAGAACATTAAGAAAAAAATCTCTCAGTGTTTTGATTTTGTCTTGCATTTCTTCCATTCAGTATAACCACAGAGCATGTAGGTCAGAATAGAGTACACCCAACTCATCAAATTCAAAGGCACAAGGAGAAGGGCAATATCTATCCCTAAATCCTTCAACCGACATGTGTGAGAGCTGAAGTGTTAAATGACCAGCAGTAAGTTTCTTTTTTTTTTTTTTTTTTTTTTTTTTTTTTTTTTTTTAAGGTGATTCCACTTTTGTGGATCATTTGATTTAATGGAAGAACACAAAGAGGGTGACTCTGACGACATCTTGATTTAGATGATCTTATTATACACTCAGTTTATGAGTTCCAGTTTGCTTTTTTCCTATACCTTGTTTTATGACCGTCTTTCACTGACTTTTCCTCACATTGTCTTAAAGAGGCAAGGGACAGACATCAGCATGACCATCCCCAAATAAATGAATGGATCATTAGAAATTCCCAACACTTCTGCACACCTTCACTTGGAAAGAACAGAAGGATGCAGGTGAGTCTGAAATGAAATCCCTTTTCTCTAACCTCTCAGAAAGCAACTGGGGCTTGAAGGAGTGGTGTTTCTCAAGAAGCATAACAAAAGGAGTTAGAGTTGGGTCTTACAGAATCACAAAGCCTGGAAAACTTACAAACATAAACGAAGCTGGAATAGGAACAAGGAACAGAAAGGATCATATATCAGCTTAGCCTTACCACTGTGCTCTCACAACTGCGCTGCTGCCACGCAGGAGCCGGCTCACATACAAGCGGCCAGGAGCAGAGGTGGAGGAAGTTATGTACTTCCTCACTAGTAGACATAATCTCAGTTACTGTTACAACAATAAAGCTACCACAATGGAAGAGAGAAGGCAGGTTTTCAGTGCAAAAAGCACAGGCAGAGAAAGGTAAGCGAACCAGAGAGGGAAGGAGCGAATAACTTTATAGATGTTTTGCCGCAGTGGTGTAGAGGAGACTTTAGGTGTCTGTGCTACAGAGATATGAGATACAGCACTGTTGCTTCATTGTAGGCAAAATGGTTGGATCCTCAGCTACATTAGAGAGTATAGAAGGTGAACATGGCAACAGTTTCAGTTTAGGGCAAACGCTGAGTGCTGTGAGAGAGGATCCCTGCAGTGCGTGGTATCTTTTGTACTGAAACTGGACTCAGCCTCAATGTACAAAAAATATTTAAATACTGAATGGTAGATTTTAGTTCATCTAGGCAATTGAAACTACAAATGAAATAATTTTCACTTAAGCAAAAAAAAAAAAAAAAAAAAAATTATATATACATATATATAAAAGTCAAAACTGACTGATTTTGAGCACAGACATTTTCTTCTTGCATTTTAAGGGCTCAGTTAGCTGAGGGTTTTTCAAGAAAGAGGTGTGTTTTCACACATCAAGATTTCATTTCCTGTGGTAATTCTTGAGTGCCAGATATGAAGGACTAAATCTCCTACGGGGAAATTAGGCATGACAGTATGAAGAAGACTCAACACAGTCACAGCCAGAGTAGACATAGACCTGGAAAGGCAAGGTGTATTGCCTAGTCGGCTTTGCCTTGGCTAAAAGCTACAGGCTTCTAAGGTGCAGGATCCAGTCACAATCTAACTCATGAAGAAACACGTGAATTACTGGCCAGAGATTTCCATTGTTTCATATGATGTTTGGAAACCATTTAAAGAATTAATAAAAGGAAGGTGTTACAGGAGTTCCAAAACAAAGGTAAATCTGTTACTTTGTTTTTTCTTTTTTCTCGTTTTGGTATACATCTTTACTGCTCTTCAGCCATACATCTTATGGAAAGTCATGTTTAAATATATAATGTTCCCCATTTACAATGTTTGAACTGAATGCATGCTACTCCTTTCATTTACCATTATGATTCCTTTCTTCTAAAGGAGTTTTCACCATGAACCAACTACATCACGTAACACTGCTCAATAGAGTCTGTAGGTTACTTATTAAAGCCACATGAAAGTGGTAAACCACAACCATAAAAAGATGAAGCAAAGCATGCCTGCAATCCACTGTCCCAAAGGTATGATTATCTCCTGATAGCCATATCTCCCTCTTCTGCCTTATTGCTAATTAAATTAATTAATTAAAGAAGTGTTTCCCCAAGTGGACTTGATTTAATATGCTGAATGTAATTAGCAGCTCTTGGAAATGGAGATTAGAAGATTTCTCTTTTTTTTTTTTTTTTTCTTTTTCTTTTTTTTTCTGGAACAGAGAGAACTCACATACTGCAGAGAGCATGAACATTCAGTGTTGTTTTGCACAGCAGAATTGCACAAAACTGCTGGCAGTTACTCACATGCATGGTTACAAAATACACCTCTGTGCCTTCAGTGATATCTGTTCATCACAAACAGTAAGTGGACGTATATATGTTTGGAAAAGGTAGAATTCGATTTGATCAATGTCAAAGCATCATGGCCACAAAGAGTCAAACCATTTTTTCTTGAAAGCTAGTAGCATTTATGGTAAAAAGTATTTATCTTTTTCCCTTTGCCAAACATGTTGGATTCAGGCTTATTTAAGGAGGCTCCCATTTGCTACCTTAATACGACTGAGACTATCAATTTTAAAAACTAAAAAATATTAATGTTGGCTTCAATGAGTAAAGGAAATTATATATTTACATTTATGTACTAAATAAGCCTTGCTTATCTAAAACATCTCTTATTACAAAACACATTCATTAAAAAGTATCCACAGCTTATTACTCACAAGGAACCAGTTTTAACTGATTTTATCATCAAAGCTGCAGTTCATAACGCATTGTCTATGTAGGTCACACTATATTACTCCTCTTCTTTGACTGGATTACTTCTGTTTTAAAAACACAAATTGAAGATCTGATGATTCTTTGTGTGAGATGCAATAAAATAACATATGGTTCTAATTCTACAGCTTGCCCACTGGATATTTCATCACAGTATTTAAGTTTAATACAATTACATCAAGATTCATCGGATTTTCAAGTAAAAAAATATTTCAAATGTGTTTATTAAATAGAATATTATGAATTATTGACTTCCTGTATTGTATCTACTAAAACATTATGGATAATATTGAATAGGCAAGAAAAATAAATTACATTAAAATTTCTGAACTGCTTTAACAATCCACATAAAGCTCTTGTATTAGAAGTTAGGGAATCTTTTTTTTTCTTTTTTCTTTTCCCCCTCAACTACACCAGAGGTTTAACAAGTTAAATGCTGAAATGTAATATAAAGAAAAGTTAGCTGCTACAACTGCAGGAAGGAAAGGGGAAGCATGTTCCATGTGCTACAACATCACTGCCTAGCAGCATTTATTCACAGGTTAAAAAAAAAAAATAAAACAAAAATAAGACAGAGTCAATATGATTAAAGACAACGACAATTTTAGAGATCATGGCACATATGTAAGGTGATAATCCCAAATAATCTTACAAATTTAAACGAATAGGAAAGAAATTCTTCTTTAAAGTAAGTGCAACCGCTTCAGAGATGATACTGTAGAGATGGAGATCTGTACAGGGGTTAAACAGAGGAGAATTGCTCACAGAGTTAAGTGACCTGACAAATTTTGCAAAAACAACCTTTTGTATAAAAGACAAGCAAGGAAATTGAAGAAATATGTCTCATTACTTCTAAAGATGTAACAGATGATGGATCCATCTGCTAGTATCACAGAAAAAAAAATACAGATGTTATTCAATAATAACTTGAATAGTTTTGAATTGGTTATTCTATCACCACAACAACCTATCACTCTTCATAAAACAGTTGTTATTTTACAGACACAGATGCATACATCTTGCACAGAATATGTAGGGGTAGGTGATGACCAAGTAGCTGGCACGTGTTTTCAATTGCTCCTTGTGCCAAAACTGCTTTGTCATCTACCTGTGAACCTCTTCTTCTGCCTGCTAACAGGTTCCTCAGATTTATTTTAGGATGCATAACATCCTAATACCTGCCAGCAGCTGTCAGTTTTTAAAACTTCAAGTGCTGGAGGACTGTTTCTTCTTTTATTCAAATGTGCTTTGTTTCCAAAACTACTACTGCCCTAAAGTTCAGAATGGAGAAGTCTCAGTGCCGAAGCACAGTCAGATTATCCATGCCTAAAAATGGAACGTTAAAAGCCAGACATTTTAAAGGAACTATCAAGATGAAAAGAGTTTTTTTAATGCTGTTTTAAAACAGCAATTTCACGCTTTTGATAGGCCATTGAATGCCCAAAGATATAAAATCCTTCACTCCACAACATAAATGTAGTGCCAATTATGGCTGGGAAAAAAAAAAAAAAAAAAGACACGGAAGTTGCCAAAAATATAACAATAAATAAATAAAACAGTCCTCTGCTGTATTTGGATGAAGCTTTTGCCTTTGAACTTTGTCATGAAAAAGTAAAACCACGGGAAGATATCCCTCCAAAGTCATCTTGGGCTGACAGCTCTGGCTTCAATGCCTGCTCTGTTTCACTGGTGTGCACACCTGTGCTGTGGTCTCTAAACAAAACATCCCACAGACAGGCTGGATCATAACAACCCAAAGGCCTTCCTCAACATCCCGTCTGGCAGCAAAGAAGTTTTCCCAGTGAAATCTTTATTGATGTTTCTTACTATTATTATAAAATGTTTAGCACGGTCACATTAGCATTTCCATCTGTATTTCGTAAATCAGAGAGACTCTGAACTGTTCTGAAGCTATTCTGTAGATGAAAAGAAATGAAAATGATCAGCGCTCATTGTTCTAGCAAATGGGTTTCTCTGCAAAAACCTGACTTTTTGTTTAAATATGAGGGGAGTGAGAAGGTTGGCAGCGAGGGGAAGCAATTCTGCATAAGAACCCTAGGGGAAAAAAGGGCACATACGTAAGAGAATATTTGAAATATCACTGTGCTGCACATTAGAAAACTTCCAGAAAAAGAAAAACAATGTCCTTCAGGGATTTTCCTCTTACACTACAGATTAATGTTAATACGGAAATGGGAGAATAAAACTAACTCCTAACACACAGTATGTTATGTGGGGAGGAATACAATGCTGCCTTGAAAGAATTTTTTCTCCTGAAATGGTCCAGACGACTGCAAATAAGATGCATTGCTGTGCATCTGCTGTGACTGGAAAACCATCGCTTTGGGCTGTAGTTTATGGAGCTCATTAAATAATCACAACAGTAATTAAAAATGTGCTGGAATAAAAAGCAAAGACTATCCCAATTAAAAAAAAAAAAAAAAAAAAAAAAAAAAAAAAAAAGTCCTAACAAAGTTTCTTCTGAGAATATTTGGTACAGATGCTATCACCCAAATCAGCCTTTTTCCATACTCAGGACCACCCTTTCTCCCATAGCCTCTCTCCTCTCACCCACAGCACCTGCAGGGAGCTGAGGGTATATACTCCAGGGATGCACTGTTGTGTGATACAGGACCTGAGGCATCTGCCACCAGACTGTACAGCAGGGCAAGACAACAGCCCCAAGTGCAATGCAGAAACCATGCATAGAGCTAATCTCTGTCCAGACTGAAGATCAGGGTTTCAAAGCCAGTCAAGAAAAGCAGCCAGTAAATAGCTTAGACATTTGTCAAGCTCAGAAACACAAGGGATTTCATTCATTTATTTGCTAGTCTATTAAACATTAGGGAGAGGAGCCAGAGGAATCAGCATTTCAGCTACAGCATTTGCTAATCTCACTTTGAAATCAGCAGTTTGGTCCTGACTGTGGTCAGTTTGATCACAGCTTATCGGTATCTGCTGGCTGACCAGACATGTATGCAGAAGTTTGTGATCTCAGTGCAGTAAACTGACACAAAAGTAATTTGGCAGTATAAACAAAGGCAGCAAGAACTTAATTGATAAGAATCAGAAAATAAATTACTGTCTACCAGTCCTCAGAAATTCTCTGAGATGCTTATTGAAACCTTCCTGTGATATCCAGAGAAGAGAGTTTATATTTTATACCATTTCCATTTCCTGTCCTCAACAGCTTGCATGATGACTCCCATCAACTATTCCCATTTTAGCACCTTCTGTAGACATGAAGTTCAGTCAAAACATCTGAACGGTCAGCACTCGAGGAATCAAAATAATTATGGAATCATCAAAAGGCTTGAGGGGAAGAAAGAAGAAAGAAAAAGGGGCCTTAAAGATCATCTAGTTTCAACTACTTTGCCATGAGAAATGGCAAGATATGAAATAATTAAAATATCCTGCTTTTTGTCTGTAATAAGTAGCCTCAGAAAACTCTAATGTTCAGCAGTAGTAAGACCATGCGTAAGTGATGTTTTCTTACATCTTAGTAATACATCTTAGTAATAATTATTTTATTTTTAAGTTACATGTACATAGAAGTTATATACATATATGTACATATCAGTGTGTGTACTTAGCAAAAAAAAAAAAAAAAGAAAAAGAAAAAAAAAGGCAAAAACCTACTATTTTTCATTTTACAAGAAGTTCAGTGGTCAGCCAGCACCAGTAGTAATTTTATATGCCATATTTTGCCACACGTGCCATATACTTGTTACATCTCAGTCCTATGAAAAGCCAACATGCTGACACACAGCTAGCATCCCTGACTTTGCATACTTTCAAGAGGAGTCAAAAGTGGTGCATTAATACAATGACAATAGCATCTGTGCCTTCTTTTAGCCCTGTATTTTCCTCTGACTCTTAGTTTTCTAATAGCAACAAATCTGTCAATCCCAAATTGATCCCTGTGAAGACAAATCAGCCAAGTGGAACCATGTTGAAGTCATAAAAATCACCTTTTGAAAATGCGTGCAACTGAGTCGCCACTGAGCTGAAACCATAAGGAAACCCAGATTAGATCCATTCTAATGAATTAATTAACTAGGTGGGTTTGAAGTCTGTGAAACTACAAATTTTACCTTTGATCGGGCAGTTGGTGCATATATATGGTGTTAAATATCTGTAAGCACTGACAGTGATACAGTGAAAATTGTTAGATAAATGGTATGTTTTTTCTAGTGTTACAAAAGAAAGAGCAAGGAAATAAATATAGTGGTGCTCTATTCTCTTTTTTCTCATGGTTACATTTTAAAACTAAACGTGAAGAAACAAGTAGAAATAAAGGAGTTAACTACTATTCATATTTCCTTACAGTGTCCTCCCTAGAATTATTTTGCTTACAATTCAGTGGTAAAAGACTACCTCTTTCAACAAGATGAGTGTTGAATTGCTCAGAAAAGTAAAATGACATCTGAGAACGCTCCCATGCACAGGAAAAAATTTTTATGCTTTTTTTTCCGATGCCAAGCGTAAAGGACATCCAAAACTTGAACCTGTAGTATGGTATATTAGGAAAACTGGTGGAAAAAAAAAAAAAGGAAGTTTGTGGTAGAGAACAAAGAGAGTTGGTGAAGAGAGAAAAGCGAATGCTGTGAAATCTTTAGAAATGCTTATGCATAGCTCTACATACACGTATATTTTACCTTCATTATAACTGGGTCACAAAGCATGTGAACTGCAAATAAACCTGAAAAAGCAGTTAGAATTTTACATCTTCTTCAGTTTCATTATGGTTACAGAGATTTTTATAGAAAACCAACAATTCTCTATGACACATTGATTATTCTTCATGAATAAAATGATTCTAACTCTCCAGATTTGTCATAATACTAGCCTTTAGAAGAACTAATAACTTCATACAGTTGATACCTTTTGTGTTCTCTCAGATAATACAGAGGGAAAAAAATAGACCAACTTACCTATCAGATATTTCTAAGCATCCTCCCTCAGATTTGTCCTTGCGTGCCAAGAGGTTAAATTCACATAATGAACAAAACAAAAAGAACATAAAATAAACACAAATAAATAAAACCAAAATAAAATATAAGTTGTTCATATTCTATTTACACATTTCCTTAGTTTTTAACTCATCAACCAAAGCTAAGCATCTCTGGCTAAGGAAAAGTTTTCCCTTCTATTTTAGGAGGAAATAATATCCCTGTAAACAGAAATCCTAACTCCACATTTCAACTATGGAAAATAACAAAAATTAAGATTGAAAACATTCTAGATTTTAAGAATTTAGTTTCTATTTTCGTCTTGGTAAAGTGGAAAGGACAAAAGTAAACATACCTTCAGATATTAAGGCTGTCTTGCATTATTTCTATTATAATAAAAAAAAACAGCAATATCAATCTCATTCTGTAAAATGGAAACTCTGATAAAATATCTTTTATCTAGCACATACATGTGCTAGATAATAAATTTTGTGATTGAAATGTGGAACTACTGCATTTCAGTAATCACCAAAAGATCTTGTTTCTCTTTCAAGCAGGCAGATGACTTAGAAGATGTCACCACACGGCTGGAAATTTGCAACTTTTGTATGATGGTGGAGAATGTTAAATCCTTCTGATAGCAGCAAGATATCTGTCGGTGTCATGGACTAATATTGATTGCTGTCCAGTACATTGCAGGACAAAACACTCGGTAATAACTCACCAAGGCCATTATCCAATAATGTCAATGGAAAGAGTCATGCTGATTTCCGACAGCGCTGAGCTGAATCCACCAAGCATTAGACTTCAGAACTCCTGCTTTTAAGAAACAGCCAAATTATCAGCCAGTGTAAATCAACTTGTCTTCAGTGAAGTCTAGAAGTAACATTGATTTAAAAGGAGTCAGTGACATTTATATTGTGTCCTTCAAGATATTCTGTGGGGAATTAAATTCAATAATAACTTTCAGCTTTTTGCTCAGCACACCAGATGTCAGGCGAGACACCACAAATTCTTCTTTTTGTCCATCCATTTATGGTAAGCATAAGCAAAATTACATCAAGCTGCTCTCTCAACTTCCACCTCTTCAGCACTTTTTTTTTTTTTTCCTGCGTTTCATTATGGCAAATTTTGGAGCAGCATTACTATAGGAGTCCATCAAAGAGCAAGGAGAAAGTATTCCTTGTAGCCGGGCTGTGGAAAAAAGCCACTTGGTCCCAGCTCATATCTTTTGCAACAGCACACTTCCCCACTTTGGAACTTCTCCCTACAGCCATGTCAGATGGGAAATGTTTTACTAGTGGGAAATGAAGTTAATTTACCAGCTCTGTGCTCTTAGGTACTTGGGAATCAGCTGGACTTCAGGCTTTGTGAGTTGCCTGATCCAAGTGTTCATTTGAGTCAGAAAAACACTTTTCGTATTCAAGCCAGTTCACATCAAACAGATAAACAAAGCATTACCTCCAAATGGTTGCAATGTTTTCATACTAGAATCACCTATAGCTAACTACCATAATAGATTATAATTTATCCAGCAGATCAAGTAACATTTTCGCACTCATCTTCTTCTACCATGAATATGTTGGAACCTGTACAAAACAGCCTGTCTTACCATTGTGTTCCAAATAAAGAATATTTTCCAAAAGTAACACATTATGAAAGCACTGTATAAAAGAAGTAAAAGAAATAATAACAATAAAAGAAGTCCGTGCTTAATTTTACCTAGAAACTATGACCTGTGGTCTTCATGGATCCAAGTTGAAGGAGGGAAGATTTAGGTTGGATGTTAGGGGGAAGTTCTATACAAGGAGAGTGGTTAGGCCCTGGAACGGGCTGCCCAGGGAGGTTGTGGATGCCCCGTCCTTGGACGTGTTTAAGGCCAGGTTGGACAGGGTCCTGGGCAACCTGATCTGAATGTGTGTGTTTGGTGGCCCTGCTAGGCAGTGGGGTTGGAACTACATGATCCTTGAGGTCCCTTCCAACCCGGGTGATTCTGTGATTCTGTGTGATTCTGTGATTCATGTAAAACTTTTACGACCATTTGTATGCAGCCCCTCCACCAATTTCTGATGATTTTCTGTGAGCTTTATTTGGCTAACTGTGGACAGAAAGGGCTTATAAGACTTTCTGCTTTGTCTTCCCCAAAGTAATATTTAAAAATTAACACTGCTGAAAGCTTATATTCAATACATTCCTAAATTAATCCAATGGATGATGTTCTTGATGCATGCTTAGAGCATTTAAAAATCAGCCCAGCGCATGCCGTTTAGTCTTCAGAAAATAACATTTAGACTTAGAGAAATATTTTCTCATTGCTCCATATTTCATTCAAGAGTAATAATCACACAGACATAAAATTTCAAATTAAATTGTTTAATAATGCTTATATCATGAGTATCATTGTGTAGGACAAGGCTTTTGCAATTCTGCATGGAGCTATTATTTAGAGATAAAAGCCATTTAAAATAATTTTAATGTAGAGCCAGAGAGAAAAACAGGCTAAGTCTGAATATTAATTTTACATTACTGGCTTCCCATTGTCACATGGACACCCTTTGCTATCACTGCTTTACCAGCCCAAACACCCGCCTTTATTAAATCTAATTAATATCCTGTTCTAAAGAAAAAAATGAATTGAAACAGTCCTTCTTGCTCTTTTTGCCTCTCATCCTCAGTGGCTGCATACAACCATTCTTCTACATGCAGATAAACAAAGGAAGTCTATTTATCTTGATCCACTGCATACTGTTCATTTAGACTCATATGACAGTCAAACATAAGAAATTACCTATTGAAAACATCCATAACAATTTGTGGAGAAATTCACAGTTACTATTTGCTAAAACTATTTATTTGGCATAGTTTACTTTTACCATATGTATTTACAAACACATACGTGTATATGCATGTATACACTTACACTAAGAGGAAAAAAGCAAGCACGTATCCATTAGCATCCCCTTTACCCTTACCTTTCATTTGGTGTTTCTGCACCAGTTTATGTTCGACTTTAAACCGTTATTATCAATAATATTACAAACAGAATACTCAAGAGGAACATTATGCTAAAAACAATCAGCATTATTTTTTATAACTCAGAATGAAGATTATATGCCACCTTTAACTGGCCTGCAATTGTTTAAAACGTAGTCCAAGTACAGCACTATTATCACTTGAAAGTTGTTTGATTCCCCTCATTATGACAGGAAATGACTCTGAGATCACCATCCAGAAGCAGAGTTCAGAAAGAATGTCTGCACCACACCTACAGTTTTTCCTGATGGCTTCATTGAACACCCAAAATAAATTCCCTTATCCCAGGAGCAGTTTTCCAGATGAATGCTGAGGTATGGCATGTGAATGAATAGTAAATAAATACATAGCAGGTTTCTGAAAAATGATAATAATTATGCTTGTTCCTTGCACTCCACTTGCTCTGAAAATAAACAAAGTTCTTTGGTGTCAAAAGCTATCGATTCATTTCCTGTAACATAACTGTAATTTCAGAGCCACGCTACATAGAACCAAATGCTCAAAAAGGCAACTTCACAGAATATATCTCTATGTGTAAGATGCATCTGTTTTTACCAAACTTCATTAGAGGCCATGTTTTGCCTGGCACAAATCATACATGCACTCTACTTAATGCTATATTTTTGCTTCAGATGACAGCATCTGTCTGTGTTGGAACACTACTAGGTTTGCTGGAGGTACTCGACAAATTATTATAGAACTGTACATGCACAAAATGCTTTTCAGCCTTTCCCATCCTCCACTCTCACAAAGCCACTCCAAAATTGAATCTAACAAGCACGTGACACCACACTACCACAGAGTGCAACTGGTTCAGGTATAAACGTTGCATCTGATACTTCAACTTGATCTTAAGGTCCCTCCCAGCCTGATAGCTGTCTGGTAATAAAATCTCCAAATAGCAAGCTATGTTCCTGCTCTGATTCACTTTACATTTTGTGCATTATGGATCCAGTGTATGAATCCACTGAGTAGCAGAAAGCTCTGTAGGAAAACTGTATTTACGAAAACACTGAAATGAACATCTGTCTGATTTTGTATTATGAAGTACTCAGTCACCTAACACTTTTTCAAATTTCACAAAGAAAAATGTCTAATTCTGTAACATAAAATTAGCAGCTTTGTATTTTCCACTGCTAGATAACAGAATCAAAACACAAACAAGTAATTCTTGTTTTGGATACATACTTATTTGAACAGCTTTTCCCTCATTGTCTTTTAACTGTGCTGCATTGGGTTTCCCCTAAAACAAAGATATCTTTCACACAATTCTGAAAAATAATCAGTAAAAGCACAGGTGGGAAGCAGACAAACAAAATCATGCACAGATGTAGTCTTCTTATTCTTTATCGTTCTGCATAACTACTTCTTCAAACTTTATATCTAACTATGAAAAAGATTGTGTTTTACAAATCTGTTATATCTGCTTTTATTTGTTACCATTAAAGTTATAACATATTCACGTGTCATTTTACTCTGAGAAATGCTATTTAAGAAAGCGAGCTATTCCATGTTCATGAATATCTGAACAGATGGCATGTGTTGCAGTAGATTAGTATTGAATGTAAAAATAGTAGCACCACCTATTGGCAAAACGCACAAACTGATCCATCAAAATTCATACTAGCATTCATATTACTAGATGCTAAGGTTGTATCTTTATGTTTTAAATTTATTTTTCATTTTATTTTTATTCAAGAAACATATACTTGTCAATGTGGGCTTTTGATTTCTCTTTATGAGAAACACAGCTAAAATCAACTGGAAAAGAATAGAGATTTTAAACTGGAAACCCAGATGTAAAGCAGAAGTTCCTAATAGCAGGGTCAAATTTGTTTCGTATAGACTTAAATTATCTGAAACCTTCTAAGCTGTGGATTTTTCCTATCAAATAAAACTCCGGTCCAGACATTTTAGCTTCAGATTCTTCTGAGAATCTTGAAAAATCCCTTTGATTTAATTGAGCTATGTGAATGGGGGCCAAAAATATATTGGAGGAGAACCGTAGAATCTTCTGAGTTAGAAGGGACCTGTAAGGATCAAGCCCAATTCCTGGTTCCACACGGGACCACACAAAAATCAGACCGTACGTCTAGGAGTGTTGTCCCCATGCTTCTACAACTCCAGCAGCCTGGGGCTGTGATCACTGCCCTGGGGAGCCCATTGCAGTGCCTGACCACCCTCTGGTGAAGAACCTTTTCCTGATACCCCCCCTGAAGTGCTCTGGCACTGAGGTGAGAAAACAAGACTTTCAAATACTTGTATATACTGACATACACACATTTACATACATATGTGTGACTTCTGAGCTGTCCCTGGCTCATAGTTACTATGATTCTGCTCAATTCTAATAGAAATCACTGCAGGAAAGAGGAAGAACAGGAAAGAAAAAAGCTTTATTTTAGTTGAATATGAGAAGCTAGGAGATGGATATGCAATGCCAATTTTTACACACGCTGCATTTAAACAAACTTTACAAACCTAAAATTTCTATATCAAGTCTATTATTAATCTAAAACATTTTACTGTGCAACTATTTTGTTTTGGTTACTTACTTTTGGTTGATCACAACAGTCTTAGCTTAAATGTAACTTTGTAGGACAACTACTCTCAGAATACTTATAAACAGTATTATTTAATATAATTTTTATCACTTATTCTCTGAAGGATCGATTCTTAGGATTTTTTACTATATTCCCTTTTCCAACTGACATTATTTTACTCTTTCATAATCAACCATATTAATTACGATAACTGGTTTCATTCATGTATTACTATTGATACTGCTACTTTCTTAAGACTTCTTTTTCTCCTTCCCTGATGCTCCTGTTCATTTTTCCATGACATAACCAGAGGAAGAAAATGATGCTAATCGTGGCTGGTCAGATTCCAGCAGTAAAAATCTCTCTGCATGATGAATTTGAAAAGTGACTTTCAGTTCTGCATTCCTAATTGTTTCACTGCTTTCTTCTTCAGTGTTCAAAATATTTGGAGGGAAAAAAAAGAAGAAAAAAAGAATAGGCAGTTTTCTCCAAAGAGCAAAGCTTCCCTGTTGTCGGGAGCATATCCATTTTTATTTTGTTTCAAAGTAATTCAGTGCTTTTGAAGTCTGCAAACCATTACAAACAGAATGTGTTCATAACATGCTACATTCTATCCTTAGACTTCTGGAACCAGCATGGCCAGCTGGAAAAGGGGCACTTTTCCAATGTACAGACCCCTGCATCTTGATACTCATGACTTACTGGCCTCATTTTGATGCAAAGTGCTTCTCCCATCAACCCAAGTATCTCCTATCTTTGCCCATCATGATTTTACAAGGAACATCATCATCAAGAGTAATAATTTGTTGGTCTCCTCTGTGATGCCCCTTATCTAATCTGAACTAGACAAAACACAGCAACTAAGTTACATTTACCATCTTATTACATCTGAGACTTAAGTTTTTTTGTGTGTGATTTTTCTGTTTTTGTTTTGTAGTACACATTTTCTCGAGTTATTTCTATAAGATTATTTTATTATTATTATTCCACTGAAGGAGTAATTCTATTTATTTTTTAATCCTCAAGGATGTGTTGGCCAAAGTAATTTACGTAGACTTCCTTGGCTTCATTACAGTGTTTCAGCAATGCAAGCAGAGCCAGGCACAACTGCAGCTGCAGGCTTGTAAATACTTGCCTAGAAAAACAGTCCCTACTACAGCTAATGAATCTTGGTGAAGCTGACACCCCCTTCCTAGTTAAAGCTACAAATGTGCTACTTTTGTTAGACAAACTGAAAAGCAGCCAAACAGACTGACAACATTGCATCATTTTTGAAGAGCCCCTGAAGATATATCACATGTGATATATCAGCTTGGATTGAGAACTGTGTTGTTCTGTCATGTTATGTATGTGTTTGATGCTATTTCACCGTAGCTATCTCTATGCAATATGAAAACAGTACATTGGCAATCTGTTCAGGATTTAGAGCTTTCTGAGGGGCAGGCAACACACTGATGTCTTGTGGCAGAGAGCTGCAGTTACGTGGCTGCCACCACATCATAGGATGTGGTGGAAACAGGGGCTTTGGGTGTGTTCTAACTGTGGGGGAATGGCAGAAGCCCTGCCAGACCTCTCTCATCAGCAGATCCAGACTTCCTTGAAGCTACCCTGAAGTGAGTGAAAGGTATTACGACTGCAAAAGCACAACGTAAAAAGGTCAATATCTTGCTCAAGTTCACAGAAATGACTTGGTGCAAGAGACAAGAGCAGAATCAAGAAATCTTGACTCCTAATCATTTGTTTCAATCACTAACCACAGTATGTCATGTACATGTGATTATTATCTCTACCTCCACAGCTCCTGAGCCCTTGCTGTCTCCAAAATATATTACAGTCTATAATTCCTCCGGCAATTACGTCAGGTTTAAATGTGTCACAACTGCCGCCATTGGAATTACTCTTAACTTGCCCCTTTGTAACCAGAAACGAAAGCTAAGATTTATATCACTTATAGGGAGCTATATATTTTTGCAACTACAAGTTTATTTACCTTCTGACTTATAAACAAAAGCAGATTGCGGATCCAAAAGAATTATAGTAGGGAAGAAATGGTTTGTCAGAAGACAGAAAGTTGTGCAGGACATGATGTCTCATAGATCACTCTTGTGTGAGTTCCAAGTAGCTATACATTTTTTTAATTGTTACTAAGTCATTCAGAATAAGAAAGCCAAACTCAAAAATTGCATCACATTGCCCAGGAAAAAAGGAGAAAATATTTTCAAAGCATGTCCCTGGTATGCACTTCTAACCATACACTTATACACTGGATTATGTTTATTTCTAAAATTCAAATGTGCGATAATTGTGTGATTATTAGAGTCCATACTGTAGCGGATGAAATACTCTAAAATGTGAAAGCATCTACATCCCAATAGATTACGCCTCCTGTACTCAAATCTGGTTATTGAAAACAATGAAAGTCTTCATTAAAAAAAGAAAATGATATGCATTTTGAAATACAGAGCAAGAGCTTAGCCTATGAAAATTAATAAATACTGTGTTTAAATTATAGTTAAAGAGATAAATTGCCATAATCACATCACCTGTATCATTTCCTTTTTTCATTTGGCATTCATAGGAACGGCTTAATAATTCTTTTCCAACAACAGTTGCATTGACTTTTAATTTCATTTTTTCACTATTCCCTCAACTTAAAGACAATGTAATTCTCTTCCTCCTACATGGTATTATTCACATACCTCATTTCCCAGTAGAAATAATTTCTAAAACTGCTTACAAGCAAATGCAAACTACTTTCAGAAAAGCACTTACTGCAAACACAAAGAACAAAAGGTACTAGACTAAATATGTTCATGTGAAAACCACCACTGTGACCAAGTGAGAAATGAAACTGAAGATAACATACAAGAGAGAAATCTAATGCATTTCTCCTTACGACAAATAACATTTTGAGGAAAGATAGCATTTTAAAACACTAGCAAGCCTGCTTTGTTTGAGGAAGACTCTAACTTTGACAGAAAGGAGAGACATTTTGCTTGAGCATAATTTTGTGCAAAAAAAAAAAAAAAAAAAAAAAAAAAAAAAGTAAGCAATTGATAAGGAGTTTTGACCCACATTAAATTAAAGAATTTTCTATCCTTGACACAGCAAGTAGATGATTCATTCAGAAAGAGAATAAGATCAGGCATTCCAGCATAACACAACTTCCTCAGATTTCCAGCACAAATTCACATTGCTGAAAGGAAATGCAGGAGAGAACACCTGCCCACACGTTCTGACACTCACTAAGGGCTACATCCTGGAGGGCAGACGGGCAGAAGAGCATTCTCCGTGGTTGGTCCTCCATGCCTCTGATGCAGACTCCGCCCTGAGGCAGAGTTTACTTGTGTGGCCTTTCAACGTGCAAGTCCTTCTCTAGGATTTCCTGAGATTATAGTTATGTCCAAGCTACTGTTTGGACAACAGATACTCCTTCAAAAATTTACTTCAAATAAACCTTTTCTGCCTCCGCAGTACCCAGCAACAAGTAATCCTGCAATTTAAGCCATGCGTTCTCTGAAGATTGCTAATTCCCCAGACAACATAAATGGCCAAATATCTGAGAAACAGGCCATCAGTATTGTTCCAACACCACAAATGCTGGCAGCTCACCCTAGAGGTGGCACCTGCCTTTTCAGCAAACAAAAAAAAAAAAAAGCTATCTTTTTTTTTTATTACAGGGACCCAAGTCAGCTCTAAAATGAGACAGCGTGAGATCCAGACCTCTTACATAGATGAATCTGCTGCCCAATGTGTCAGGGTTGCTTTGGAAGATGCTCATGAATTGTAAGCACTAATTATAAATGTTGTGCCACTTCTCTCAGCATTGTATTGATGTGCATGATGAAGAAAATGAATACCACCCAAACATTTTAAAAGAAGGCTGCTGAATTATTTTTGATTGGCTATAATGATTTTTCTTAGTAGTTCATGGAGTATCAAATCAGATTTTTCTTTGTTTCACATTATTAAACATGAAAAATAAAGATTTAAAAACTAAATTCCTATGATAAAATAGATTGGATGGTTGAGAAGATGATGTACAATGCAGATTAGAATTGTTTTCAACTAAAATCTAAATAATCAAAGTTCTGTTTCAAATTAACTTGATTTTTGTCAAAGGAAAATTTTAGGGATGTCATTGTTTCTTATAAAATTTTGTCCCAGTGCCTGAGCTCTCCGCTCAAAGCAGCCAGGATTTTTGTGTTCTATGCTTTAGGTCTTTTCCGGACTTTCTCTCTTCCTTCATTTTCATCTCCCCCACTCTGTCTCTTACATTTCATTGTAGAGGACGCCCTGTGTTCTACTCTCTTTTTTTTTTTTTTTCCCAGGAATTCTGCACAAATTGATATAACTGCAAGCCATTACACATATATTCCCCTTAATTGACAATCATACAGAGCTCACAGGAAAGCAATATCCAGTTTTCTCTCGTCTAGTTAAGGCCTTTGCTTCCGAACTTGAAAAGCAGCTCCACGAGGCAGGTAAGGTCAAGAACGAAAGTGATATAATTATCCCATAATACTTCAAATACCAAATACAATCAGGCTCAGTGTATAAAATGTAAAAATGACCAAAAGACTTTATCAGCATGAGATCTTGTACGGTATATGTCTACAAAAGACTATGGTTAGTATTAATTTATTAAGGACAAAGAAAAGAATCACAAAATATATCCAAAGCTTTCTTACATAAGCTTCCATACTGTGAACATCTAGTGCATAACTACTTCTTTTGGCTGGGTATGAAATATTACATGGCTTATAGAAGTTGTTGCATTTATTTTAACTAGCCATGCAAACATCTCATGTTGGAACTTTCTAGTAATTGAGGGCTTTTCAAGGTAGGGGGTGAAACGAAACAGGTTAAATGAAAGCAGTGCAGATAGCTCATCTGGAAAATGAGATGACAGTGGCCATTGCAAAATTTGCGTAGTACAGATAATACTGAGCAAGTTGATTTACTTTAGATCTGTCACAAATCTGAAGATTTAAACAAAATTTAGACAATGCATTCAGAGTGCTAAAGCCTGGTACCAGGAACATGTATGCTGTTTCAGATATCAACAACTTTTTAAAAATATCTGTTCAGATATATTAAGCTAGCTTCTGTAAAGCACCTATCTACAATGAACACATAGACAGCACCTGCATGCAAACAGAGACAAATGCCCGTCATTACGAAGAGCACTTCAGTGCAGATTTATGGGAGTAAGAAGGAGACAATGCAAGTGGCAGAAACAGAGTTGGTTGAGGAGAGCCAGAGATACATGCCCAAGAACCCAAGCGGGCTCGTAGATATAAGGACTGGTCATCATAGTTCAAACTTTCCAAGCCAGAGAAACCTCAGGTTTAAAACACAATGAAAGCTACAGCTCCTCAGGAAAGAAGTCAGGGAACAAGCTCAGTGTCACTCTCTAAGAAAAAAAAAAAAAAAAAAAAGAAAAAAAAAAAACATTGCCACATTGCCATCTTTAAAAAAAAAAATTACATTTAAAATAGCTCATTTCTATCTGGATTCAGTTATGGACATTTAGGGATTTCTTTTTCTCAAGTTATGTTCCATCATCACCGGTCCAAGAAAACATTCACATCAATGAACCTACTAATAGAAAATAAGAGTGCTCGCAGGGGAGAGCACCTATATATTTATCACTCATCTGTACTTTATCTTGTTTTCTCAGATATATTTTCCACTAAACATCAAGTCTCTGCTTCTTAAAGGAATGTAATTTAATCCAAAAAACAAATTATGTTATCTAGGCAACACTTAAAGCCAAGCTGGAGATACAAAATAGACAACCCGAAACAAAGCAGGATTCACCAAGCAGCATGAAGTTCACAACTTGTTCACAGCCATATCTTCAATCTGCCACTTCATGTATCACAACTCCCACCATTTTCTATTTTGAGAACAGAGGTGGAATTAAATGAACACACAGATCATGAATCAGTTTTTTGCATATGCATGCGTTTCACCTGCAGTACCTCATACTCTGTTGTATACTTTCACATCAGAAGGTCTTGATGGTGTTTCTTTATTCCTCTGCCTCCTTTACATGCTCTTTATATTAAAATTTAAACATAAGATAAAAGGCATAAAAATAAAGATACTTTCTTTAGTGAGAATGAAGATTTAACAGGAATATAAAGTACTGCCTGTATTGGTAATTAGCAAGGATGTGTCTAAGTCTGACTGTTAAGAGTTTGCATGTTTTAGAATCATAGAGTCACTCAGGTTAGAAAGGACCTTAATGATCATTGAGCCCTACCATGACCTAACCATACTACCCTAACAACCCTCAACTAAATCATGTCCCTGAGCACCACATCCAAATGGATTTTAAACACATTTAGGGATGGTGACTCAACCACATCCCTGGGGAACTTATTTCAGCGCTTAACAACCCTTTCTGTAAAGAAGTTTTCCTGATATCCAAACTAAACTTACCCTGGTGCATCTTGAGGCCATCTCTCCTCGTTCTATCGCCAGTGAGAAGGGACAACACCCACTCTTGCTGTTAGCACCTTTCAGGTATTGGAAGAGAGCAGTACGGTCTCTCCTCAGCCTCCTTTTCCCCAGACTAAACAGCCCCAGTTCCTTCTGTCTCTCCTCATAGGGAGTATTCTCCAAGCCCTTCACCAGCCCTGTTGCTCTTCTCTGGACCTGCTCCGGGACCTGCATGTCCTTTCTGTACTGAGGTGCCCAAAACTGAACACAGCACTCGAGGTGAGGCCTCACCAGTGCTGAGTACAGGGCAGGATGACTTCCCTGGTCCTGCACACCACACCATTCCTGATCCAAGCCAGGATGCCATTGGCCTTCTCAGCCACCTGGGCACACTGCTGGCTCATATTCAGCCCACTGTCCAGCAGTACACCAAGGTCCCTTTCTGTCAGGCAGCTTTCCAGCCACTCCTCCCCAAGCCTGTAGGGTTGCCTGGGGTTGTTGTGACCAAAACAAAGGACCTTACACTTAGCCCTATTGAAACTCATGCAGTTTGTCCTGGCCAATTGATCCAGTCTATCTGGGTCCCTCTGTAGTGCCTTTCTCCCCTTAGGAAGATCAACACTCCCTCCCAACTTGGTGTCGTCTGCAAACTTACTGAGGGTGCACTCAACCCCTCATCAAAATCATTAATAAAGATGTTAAATAGAAGCAGCCCCAGTACCGAGCCCTGAGGGAAATCACTCATAACCGGTCACCAACTGAATTTACCTCCATTGACCACAACTCTTGGAGCCCAGCCATCCATCCAGTGTTTCACCCAGCGGAGCACACACCCATCCAAACCACGGGCAGCCAACATCTCCACTAGAATGTTGTGGAGGACAGTGTCAAAGGCCTTACTGAAGTCCGGGTAGACCACATTGACAGCCTTACCCTCATTCACTAAGCAGGTCACCTGGTCATGGAATTAAATCAGGTTTGTCAGACAGGATCTACCATTTGTAAACCCATGCTGACTGGGCCTGATCCCCTGGTTGACCTTTAATTGGTCTATGATGGCTCCCAAGATTATCTTTCCCGTAACCTTCCCAGGCACCAAGGTGAGACTGACAGGTCTGTAGCTACCAGGATCATCTTTCCAGCCCTTTTTGAACATGGGAAATTTTAAATCATAATAGCTTCAGGTATTATCATATTAAATGCTAACAGCTCTTTTCTATGGCTTAAACAGTAGTTACAATAGAAATCTGTGCGAACTGTATTTGTTTAGCTGTGTAAAATGAAAATGCACTAATTAGATATATTTGAAATCAGCAGGACCGCAGTATGAGAAGAAATACCCATTGCTCTCAGTTGCTTCAGCTGCGTTTGAAACCAGTTCAGGGACTTAAAACGTAGGAGAATAAAAAAATCCCAAACACTTGCAGTGTGCTACTTATCACACACCGTGACAGTGATAAATTCCCTCAGCGACTCTCAGG
Source organism: Centrocercus urophasianus (assembly GCF_019232065.1). Classification (NCBI taxonomy): domain Eukaryota; kingdom Metazoa; phylum Chordata; class Aves; order Galliformes; family Phasianidae; genus Centrocercus; species Centrocercus urophasianus. Next base: position 3,761,076 of record NW_024884889.1, on the reverse strand, counting down.
TGCCCTGTTGTTACCTTTAACTGCCTTCTAGCTTGTCAATCTTCTGTTTCTAGATGGTATCGGTCATTCACAGAAGCAAAACCTTGCTTAGAGGGACTTACACTTTGTGCTCGTAATAGGTGTTTTATCTTCCACTGGATTATTTACCCACTGTTCTTGCGGAATTTCACAAAAGAAGCATCTCTGATTATCTGACAATTTATCTTTTGTACGAATCTTGTCCGAGATTGAGTTACTAGAAAGAGGTAGCTCTTTCAGAATGGAATCTCTCCCTTAGGCTTTCAGTGCAGGATAATAAGACTTCAACTTCTGCTCTACACAAGGGACCAAAAAATAAGTGTACATTCAAAGCATTCAGTGAGGACCCCTGATAATTCTGTAAATTGCACATCCATTTGAGGTATCCAATACTACAGGTTACCCATTCAAAAAGAAAATCATATACACAGAAAACAGTACAGAATCTGAAATATATTTTCTATTTGTTTACAGTTATCACACTGTGGTGAGTTTTGGGGAGGATTTTTTTAACTGAAAACTAAAACTATTGTAATTTATCCTTGACTGGCTGCATTCCATATTCATTACAAAGAACCCATTACCCTGTTTGAAGTCCCCACTAATTCCTCTTGATGCTTCTGGCATGTGATTATTTCTATCTTGAAGATATATCAGAGCTATGTATAGGTAAAAGCATATTAACATATCAAGAAGTGCAAGCATTCTATCAACTTCATTTTATTTAATGGATTTCACAATATCCTGACATCTCATCTGCAAATACTTTTGAAAGCAATACAAGAGAAAGGAAGTGTATTTTTTACTCAGAATGGAAGATGTCAGATAAATTTTGCATAAATACTGCGCTGCATCGTAACGTAACATACATTCTTCCTTTAAAAAGTCCAACTTTTTCTAGAGTTTGAAATCATAATCATTAGGAGACCTAGTAACTGACACTCTGAAAGTAATATTATACTTGCTTCACGGACCACAGTGAGCCATGGAGAAGCATCACTCATCATTCAGTCTACTCTGAATGGAGAGATTTCTCTGTATTTAACTGTAACTGAATAAACAGAATTCCTGGACAAAAACAGGAAAAAGAAAAAAAAAAAAAAAAAGAGACTATTTTCTGTTTGAAAAAAACATATTGGCATTTTTTAATTCCTAGAATGCATCCTATGATCTATGGTTTCATCTGATTGATTTGTTAATTTTATTTAATTGCTTAAAGCAGGGACAAATAGATTCATGGCTGAAAAATGGAATAACTTTGCAGCTGCTTTGCAGCCAGTGGAAGAATCGCAGTTTTAAGAACAGAACAAAGAATAAGTGCACTGCTGCTGGTAGGGCAGTGGAAAAGAGCATCAAAATCATTTTTTTGAAAAACAGCTGATTTAAAAACCCACTTATAATAAGTTGGGTTTGTTAGTTTTATTTTTATATTGGCCGTGGCTTGCATAAGGTCTCTATCCTCAGGCCTTACCTTAAAAGGTACTAATCAACAATTGTACCACTCTTCAAAGAAATTATGTAGGATTTCAGAGCTTGGTAGAGTGAGGAAACAGTGTATCCTGAAAGCACATTTCTTTCTTTCTGCTGGTCAGAATCAATCATTTCCCTAGATCTAAATGAATTGCAAGCATTAAACAAAACATAATTCATACATCTTCTAGTAAGTAGTTTTCAGCAGAAATTAAAAAATAAAAATAAAAATGAGGATACTATGGAGACTACTAACTGCAATATCTTCTACAGATCAAAATCAAGTCATCTGACATGCTTCAGATGATTTGTGGAGGCCTTTTTAGGTCTAATAACTAAAAGCTGCTGCACTCGCTCTTGATCTCTGTGAAGTCAAGACTAAGTTGAGAAGCTGGCTAAAACATAAGGGGCAGCAGCTTTGTCACATTCTAATTTCCAGTCTCATACTTAGCAGGAAGTTCGGTTATCAAGTTTGTTCCTTTATCTGCAGAAGCAGATCTGTTTAAGATCCACAAGAACAAGGTCCTTCATTCTGAATGCCTGTTTTTCACTTTCTGAAAATGGAAAACACTTTTATATTATTTTCATTGGGAAAAAAAAAAGACGTACAGAAGAGGAAGACAACAGGGAAGATAGTGATAAAATAAACATGAACACTGAAAGCAGTATCAGTAATTATCAGTTGAATGTTGCATTCAACTCCCATCCTTTTGTTTTATATGAAGAAAAATATATATGTGTTAAAAATTTGTTTTGGAAGGTAAAATTGTACCCTTCCAACAAGAGAAATATATTATAGTAACAATAAGTAATGAAGTTAATTATAATAATTTAATCTGAGGATGACAAAGTATTATGCAAATATTAATAAACTTATCAATTAAATACACAACTTCCTATGACGTATACTGATGTTTTTATCTAATTAAAGAGATACCTGCAAAAACAGCAAAGATAAACTACAGGAAAATCACATATTTTTCAGATTATGAATAAAATCCAAATGGAAAAAGGCAAAAATCATGCAAAATTTCTGGAATCCTAAAATTCCTTTACTAGGTAGTCTTAAATTTTCTAGCCATTCGTGTCAAGTTTTCTTACAAGCAACAGGAAACATGGAAAACAAAGTTGATATGAATAAGTGCATACTAATCATGATTCTAAAGTCAACTTAGAAGTGAAAACAGGATTTTCTCTGTGAATGTCAGCATTCATACACAGTGTATGTATTTAAATACCTAGGTTTCATCAAAGAAGCTTCCAGAGCCAAACAGAGAAAACTCTTCAGGTTTCAAGTTATAGAAAGCTTTGTATGCATTTACACTATTAGGATTTCAAGAAAAAATTTTTAGTAAGAAACACAGAAATATATCTCTGCCATAGCTTTAAATACGTTAACTCTTCAATCACACTGCCATCATCTTTAAATTTTGTGGGTTTTTTTCTCCCTTCCCTTGTTTGTTTGTTTTTTTAACATTCCACTTATTTCATGAAACTCTTAGGAGAGGGTTCAGAAGTAATTTGTTGCTGTGTAACAGCTGGTTTAGATTTTGTCAGGCTTGCCGTTACATTTTAGTGTGTTTTTGGATTATGTTGTCCTGTGCTTAATGTGTGTAATCCATGTCTGCATTAAAAGGATACTTGACCGCATTTGGTGTAAATAGCAGTGCCATCTAGCTGCATGAGGACAACCAATGAATCAGCTTACAATTAGTGTGCTTCATTTTATACAGGAGACTAATACTAATCCATAGCGCTAAGAATCACGATAGCAATGCCTTTAATTAAATATAACATCATGGTTATACTAAATGTAGTCCTTGAATTCCAACGCTGCCTAATTGAAAGACGCATAATCCCACCAGTCTTGGAATTAGTATTGTTGTAAGCAATAATAGAGTGGAAATGCATTTTAAAAAAGACTATACTGGGACAAATTAGGAGTTGATATCTACAGTGCAACGTCTTTAATCCTCTCCAGATGGTTACTGATACATTAGCAGCAAGAATAAAAATAAATCTAAAAAATAGTTCTTATTATTTTTGTCACTAGTCTTGTTTTCATCAGAAAAGCAGTTATGAGAAGATACCTGCTTGACAGCCCTGTGCCTTAACACTCCCTCTGTCTTCCCAGCACAAAAGATAGGAATGGTGCAATAAACAAGGGTGGTGTTAGCTATCTTGGTGTTTCTAGTACTGCTGGAAATTAAGCCACCCAGAGATTTGCACTGATGTTATTCTGAGTGCTGGAGCTGAGACAAAAAAGCAAGCTCAGCCAGACCACTTTGTATCAACATGTATCAGTACTATAAAATAATTGTAAATTATAAAATAATAAAAATATATATTTCTTTAAAAGTAATGTATCAGTAACCATTCCACCCTTCTTGCTCATCATGTGATGAGCTCCAGCCCAACATGAGCACATGCCAACAGGTATAGATAGGCCTTTTGACTCTTATGGATGTGTATCTGGAATTCAAGATAAATACACGCATTTATACTATTATGTGTCCTTCCCTGTTGCTAGTTTACAAAGAGTTCCTTATTGACTACTGCTATTCAAAAGCAGTGCATATCAAGGTGCTTTGAATGAAATACTTCAGTCTCACCCAAGTGTCACTTTTTACTAAGTGTATTTTAGGTATTTTCTGACCCTTTCTGCTCTACAAAGCTACCTTGTACCATTATGTTGAAGTCATTTGAGCATTACTTCAATTTACTATTAAGAGAAAAACTGCAAAGGAATTACACAGATACTGCTGTAGCCAGCACTGTGCAGAAGGCACAAGTCACCTCCACTGAGAACTAAGAATTTGGCAAATGCAGTCAAGTTCTGAATTTTAGTTTACATATCCACAGCACAGGAAAGAGTGATATATTCTCTTGGGTACTTGTGAAAGCGTCAGCCAGAGATGCAGGAAAACACCCAGTACATGGTACTGGTGGGCCATATCTGCATATGGCCATTCCCCCAACTCAGATCGTATTCATACATGTATACCTTACCCAAAGCCCTGCTAACATCACCCACCAACATAAACACTGCAACTTGACAAACTTTTAACTATTGTAAAGATGAAAACTACGCTTCAGACCATGGTTAATAGGCTCATTCTACTGTTTAAAACCAGCCACTTGTAAGTTGAGCATTCTTCCAGAAGTTTACTGTGATTATTGTGAAAACTAGTTTTTCAGGTAGTGGTTTACATAACAGTAAACAATATTTGGCTGTTATTTCACATAATGTCAAAATACCTACCATTAGGAGTCATTTATTATTATATTATTGGTGCTTTGTTTCAGATGCTTATATTTGTAAGAATATTATTTATTATTTTTAATATGAATCTCTGACATTTCAGTGGAACATGCTGACAGGCTGCTTCTGTCTCTGGAAAATTAAATACTACACAAATCAAGCAAGTCTTGCAGGAATATCATTTTGTAAGTGCAGGCAATTTATACAAATGTCAAAATATCTCATTTCATCATACTGGGAGCCAAATGTTTTCCTTTTTAATTTTCTTTTTAAATGTATATTTTCAAGTTTTAAAAAAGTGTTACGTATGTTTTGTGGTACAAGATGTCAGGCTTTAAGTCAATGATAAGTTACTATTTTGCCTTATAGGCATTATACAATGTTTGATTCTGCTTCTTTCCAGAAACAAAACAAATTCCAAGAGTCTTTCATGCCTTCATAGCAATGATCACTGTATTTGTTTTAAAATCAGACAGCATTACATGGGAGATATCTGAGGGGAAACAGGCTGGGAAGGAGTGGTTGAGTGTTACAAACAGTAGGATAATCTTTAACACATGGCAGATTCCCATGCTGGTTTTACAGCTAATACTCATGAGCATCTTACAGATAAAACGCAAAGCAGTCTGTGGTGTTGTTAGACCTTAATACTTTTAAAGACACATTGAGTGTTAATGGGGTCCTCTGGATTTAAGGCTTTGTTGTTTATTACACCCAGACTGCCTGGGTTTTCTCTAATGACCTTCTCCTGCAAGTCACTTAATTCCTGACTTGCTACTCAAGTTAGACAGCTTCTGATAATCCCCAACCCCACCTGCACAGGCTCAGCTCAGAGACAGGGCATGGTTCACTTCACTCCCTAAAATATGCTTCAGGCTCCCAGAACAATTACACGTGCATCTTATCAATTCCGATCCTTACAAAAGGCCACACTAGGAAAAAAACTTAAAAAAAAAAATAAATTAAAAATCTCTCTCTTGTCTTTGTAGATGCCTGTGCATACTTTGGAGATGCTGTACTCAGCTGCTATGCCTGTTTAATGGCCATTCTCTCCTCACCTCTTGCACCACTCAACAACCTAACCTAGTACAGCACATGCTATATAACTATAACCTTCATAACTATAATATACAAATTAATTACTCTGCAAAAGATTAAGGGAAGACAGAAGAGCAATACGCAAGCATAAAACCAAACAGCACATTCAAGTTCCCAAGTTTGGTGGCATACCCCCCTTCAATACTGATGCTAAACATAACTACACTCAGCAATACCAGATTTTAGTCCTCATTTCCATATAAACGCAATTTAGGCAGAGCCAGTGGTGGGAGATGTGTTGTGCTAAAGATCCTGGGAATTACTGCTGGTCTAAGGTTCAGAATCTTCTGTCATTTAGATCAGCAACAAAGATCCCACTGCTTTTTGAGGCATGTGCTTGGGCTGCAATAGCACCACAAGGAAGAAATTAATTACAATTGCACACTGAAGTGTTAATAACCACTACAAAATCCAATTCATAACCACGAATTTCTAATTATTTTTATTTCTAATTGACTTGTCTTGGTCATGCCAGAAAAATCCCTTCACTTCTATCTTGCCCTGTTCTGCCTCTCATACCTCTGTTAAGATTTTCTCCCAGCTACTGCATTTTAAGATTTTGACATGGGGATTTCCAAGAAACTCAAGGGTTTTTGCTGGCTGTTCAAATCTCATCGCAATTCAAAGATAAGCACCTAACTCCTTTAGAGCACTTGAAAATGATAAAACTCTCATAAGCAAGGACTGTTTTTTACCGCACGCTTTCTTGATTTGAGGAACAACATATGGTATCCAAAAATGCTATGGTGACTTTCGTTCGTAACATAAATACATAGCTACTGCTCGCTATCACTCAGGTATCAAAGAGCGTTCATCTCAGAGCTGTGAAGGGACGAGATAGGGAAGATCATGGGGTTACAGCAAGAGCTTCTGGAGAACTTGGTTTTATTTCCTGCTGTGCAGCTACGTATCATACCAAAAAGAGTCCGGCTCAGATCTTCGGATGTACATCAGTACATAATTCTCACTGGAACAGTAGGATTCACACATCCAAATATCTTGGGAAATACAGGCCATATTAGGCTCTGGTTCCTAAACAAATTAGGTTTAGACAGACTGGGGTAACTAACTTCAGAAGACATTGAAGTTGTTATCTATGGATACCTATCTACTTTTGTTTAAATTATTTTCTTGAGCAGTGTATGTTTGCTTCTGTCTGTGTTACAAGTGCTTCTGCGCCATAAACAAAAGAAAACTTTCGTGTTTTTTTTCTAAAATGAAGAATATTCCTGCTATCTCTACTAAGTTGCATAATGGGCAGTAGAGAATTATATCAGAAACAGCAGTCATGTTCACATGAAAATATATCCAAACGAGAAAGCTGCACAAATGCCCTACTTATTCAACGGTAACTCACATGCTGAATCACTAAGCCAGCATCCCCAATATGCATTTAATGGCTCCTTCAACCTGAAATAGTTCAAATCAGCCTCCCATGAGATTGTTACAGCTACCTGCTGTATATGGATGACAGGGCACAGGGCATTTTTCTAAATTATAACATGTAAAAAAAAAAACAACCATGCACACTATGTCAAAATGTAAAATCTGTCTTGCATTGATTCAAGCACGTGACACAAGAGACATAATCCTGCTTAATCTAGGTACTGAAGACTATTAATGTATTTTATATCCAATATTTAATTAATGAAGCGTTTTAGTAGTCCTTTATGCTTTCGTTTCTTGCAAAGGAGCAACTTCGCTCAACCTTATTTCCTGACAAAATAATTTATAAACTATTGATAGACGCTGATCAGTGGATGTTCCTCTACTAGTTATCTCTCATCCTCCTCCCTTCTGAGGCTATGATTTCTAATGAGTCAGATTTACTTCTGCAAAAGATTAATAAGCAACTATGAACAGACACCCCTAAAATGTAGCCTTTTTTTCCTGGAACTTTACTCCTGATGCCCTAATAAGAGATGACATATGCTCACGTTACACATGACCAAGTGCATAGTGATATGTTTCCATTAGGGTCATATAGTGCTACTATATCTAAAATACAGTCCAGGTCAAAAAAAAAAAAATAACTAGCATGTGTTAAACAAATCTATAGAACTTTTTACTTGCTTGTTTGAAGTGTTGATACTTTTTAACCTATATTAAACATCTGTGTTGCCTAAAGTTATTCTCAAGTGAAACATTCCTGATAAGTGCAGAAAAGGGGTAAGCAATTTCCTTAAATCCTCCAGCCAACTAACAGTTTCTCTCAAGAAATAACCACAACAATTAAAAACAGAGGATGTTTTTTACTCATTACTTATTTAATCCACTCAGAAGCTTATACTGCAGTAGTTCCCCATTCTCCCTTTATCCTGAATCATTGCACATCTTTCCTTAGTATTTTCACTTTAAGTACAGAAACCTCCCATTTCAAGTGAACCTCTTTGTTCTGTAAGCTTTGATAAATGAGAACATTAGATACACCCAACAGCCTAATGAAATTCCACACCTTGGTGTGGATGCTATCAAATGTGCTGCAGACTGTTTATTTCCCAGAGTGTGATTACTTGGAGAAAAATCTCATCTTTGATAATGATGCTAAACAATGCATAGCTTCATTGATATTTAATAGATAACATACTTAAAACAACACTGTTGGAGTATATCTTTTGTACCCAACAGCTGTCCAATTTAAAAAGACAGAAGTACAATACTGTATTATATACTTGAATTACACATTTAGTTTAAGGGATAAGAATCCCAGTAGCAGATGGTATTCCAGGCTGTCTAACATAGCAGGGGAAAGAAAAAAATACAACCCAGTCCAATAGTCTGCCTTGATATTATAAATCAGCAGACTGGTTACTGATGAACACATGAAGATTAATTCATCAAAATCTGTGGATTATTTTTGACAAATGAAAGTAGAAAACAGTTCACTGTGTGGGCTATGTCATGACAAACTGTGCCTGAGACACTGAAAGATGAAAACACAGAAGCCCTTGCTTACTGTAGTTTCTCTAATGACTCTCATCAAGTGTGACTAGTGATCTCGCACTGACTTTAGAGAACAGAACCTGGGGACAGTTTCTCTACTCCCAGGAAAGTCCAGGCGTTGCAAGGCAGGGCAGCATGGAAATCACGATTCGCAAGCTCATCACCCCACAGGCAAAGCAAACTACACAGCTAGGAACAGGGTAGTTACAAAGCAGATCCGGCAACTGTGAATGCTAAAATATCTGATGTAATCGTATTTTCTTTCAGGACATTGCTCCTCCCAGCCTGACTTCAACCATATGACAGCCTCAGACTAGCTAACAGCTTTAAATCCCTAGTGGACAGATAAAGATACATGGTATGAGAAATCTTCTTCAGACCTCAAAGGATTAAATCAGCTTCTTCAACTAAAACAATAGAATCCAAGAATTCATCAATAATTCAGGACCAGTATGGTCCTGTTTAGCTTTTCATTTACCAAGTTATCCTAATCAGGCTCTGTGCTAACATTGCTGTCTTAATTAAAGCAACTGTGACAAAATTACAACTATAACTCACAATGTATACTTAGGATATAATTATAAAATTACTGTAAGCTATAGAGAAGCATGGAGAAATATCTACTTCAAATAAAATACAAAAGAAAAATAAAATATATATTTACACATGTTGAAACTAGTTCTTGATTTTGAAATCCAACATGATTACAGGATGATTTTCAAGTACTTAATATTTTCAGTTCATATTATTTATATCTGTACTACAGCGTATTTGTTGCACTCAGTTTCCATATTACTTTAAATAACATTCTTCAAGGAAAAAGAGTAAGTAAATAGAACAAAAGTCTTGTTTGATTTAATCTGTAAGCTAGGTCTACATTTTTTTTTTTTTTTTTACTAAAAAAGAAAAAAAAAATAAAAAATAGGGAACAGAAGGTAGAATTCACTTTACAACGCAATACACCTGTATTCCCTGATCTGCTCTCTGGAAAACAGCTGCTTTGAATACGTTTATCAAGGGAATAATGATACAATGAGGAATTATTTATGGATTATGAACTGCAAAGCAACATCAAGACTTGAACTATATTTGAAAATATTCAAGCGTTTCATTGCTCCATTTTTGTTTAGAGAAAGCAAATTTATCTGATTTTTTTTCTAGATCTATAGTCTATGAATAAATAAATAGAACAAATAAAATAACTTTTATACACGAGAGATAAGTTTTGAAAGATTATGGAAGTTGTAGTTCCACATCTCTTAAGTCCTATCCAGCAAAACACGGCTGTGTAATTTTTGAGTGCATGATCAAGCTCTGCCTCTGCTCAGCAATGAGACAAGTTAAACGGTGTTACGCTGTTATTTTATTTCTGGAGGCTATTTTAGCTAATTCCTCACTTGAAGTCAAACCTTTGTAATTATAAAAAAAAGTCTCAACTGATGATGCACAGTTGCTGAAGGTAGGTATCGTTACATGTCTGAGAGACAACAGAGCTGGGTGCCACAAGCTAATCATGCTATCACACCACAGAAGAAATGACAGTACAGTGTCGTCCAGTGCACCATACTCAGAAACCACGATCTACAGCATGCCACAGGTGGGCTGAGAGTTCTCTGCATAGTGACGTACTCCACAGTATAGAACAACCTATGTTCACATTGCCAGAGATGGTGGAACTCATACTACCAGCAGTGGTCCACATCACCCATCATAGCTGCGAGTTATAAAACAATATTTATTTACAGCACTTTTTATGAAAATAATACAGAAAATACATAGAAATGGCCTGGCAATAAGGGGATGGGGAATAAAAAGAAATTTTCCTTTTGGTAGTGTATGTGTATGTTCATTTGATTTTAATTTCAATTTACAAAAAGGCAATTATAATTCTTTGTTTTTTTTGTTTTGTTTTTTACTGCTAATGGCCCTTAAATTTATCCTTGCTATTAAAAATGTACATTAATTGTATTACACATAGACATTCAATAAGGATCTGTTAGCAGCCTACATTAATAATCAATACTCTTAAACTGTAGTGCTCAGCCCAATATTATTAATCTCAATATATATCTTTCAATAATTATTCAAAGATATTTCCTCTCAAGTGTGAACTTGACTTTTTGGCTACCTCTGTTTTGATGACCTCTCTCTCCGAATGGCTATCACTTACAAATGAAGAAATCCAGAAGCAAATAAGAAGAGTAAATAGAACAGCTCATCAATTGGGAAAAAAATGTGCCTGCTGTTCTGCAGTTTGTGATTTTTAAAAGCCAGCCAATCACTGGTCTGTTGGAGCTCTGAAGCCTGATATTTTTAACAGCTTTTTCAGATAATATAATTGAAAATTTAAAAGAAAGGCTATATTTTTTTTACTTCATATGTGATTTGTAAAAAATAATAAAAAAAATAAATAAATAAATAAATCATCAAACAGCAATGTACAGAGCATTTAACATTTGTCTTTCTGTTTTCCAAGAGCAAGCCATGTGCAGAAAATGTAAAAATTCCTTCCGACTACTGAACACTTTTGAACACTTTAACAATGCATGTGTGCAACACAGATGTGGCAGGTCCACTGGGGAGAGCAACCCCCACTCCAAAGGGGTTGCTAACATGATGCACTTAGAACTGTGTGAATGAGGACCTCTCTATTTTTAAAAGAGAAATAGCTGCTGGAAAAGTGGGCAAGATAGCTCTTCATGGATATAAAGAAATCACTCTCTAACCAGACCCGGGCACACACTGAAGCTATTTTAAGAGGAGTCAAGATTGAAAGCACCTGCTTGGAGTTTAATGGTAATAAGCATAAAGAAATCTTGTGAATATACCCAAATCACCTGTCGTCAAGCCCGCAAAGTTCAGTGACAGAGTTACATGAAAAATTATAGTACGACTATATACAGCTAATTCTGCTCAACTCCAATTTTGATTCAAGCAGTATTAAAAAAGCTGAATAAATAAATTTTACTGAACTGTACAAATTTCCATCTTCTCTGTATTAAAGTATAACATATTAAAATTATGAAGCAATCTCAACAGCTCCAGAGTATCAAAATGCATCAACCTTAAAAAATTATGCTTTCATTAAACATTGTAGAGTACTAGATGAGAATATATACTGACCAAATACTTTCACATATTAATGATGCCATGATTATAACACCCAGCATTTATACTTTATGTAATACATAGCATATAGAGTACCAGAATATTAAATAGTTGTTTTTCTAGAAAATTTCTTATACAGAGGGAAACTAATGAAAAAATAATCCAATTTCATTTACTTTAAAAGTGATACTAAATATATATATAAAAATCTTGAAGAAAAAAACCTTGATAAAGAGACTGGTGCAATTTGACACAATATTGTCTAGCTACTGACAGTAGGTATATTAAGACAATAAATCTGGTGCAAATATTTAATAATAATAATATTAGAACAACTTAACTACTGAGACAGTTAATTCTCTTTTAAAAGAAGATTAGTCTTTAAAAATACTATTTGTCTTCTTAAACAATATGTTTTGAATTTAAAATAGACGCAAAACAGCGAAGACGAAGTTTTCCTACCAGTGTCAAAATGCTTGCATTCTGAAGTTTGAGTGGCACATTAAATTTTATATTTGCAATCTTTTTACAACCTGTTTTCTGCTAAGGACTTTTTTTTTGTATGATTAATCAGTTGAATTATCCCCAAGTATCTTTTTTTTCCTATTTCCAGAGAGAAATATTTTGTTGTTCAGAAGTAGTGAAAACATTTCATAAAGGGTTTTCTGGTGTGACTGATAGTCTTTGTTGAATACTGTTGAAGGCTTTTTCTTTGAGTGCTGCCTTGAGCTCTTTATTACCTTTCATGAGATCCATAACATTGCCTTAATTCTCCACTAGTAACAGGTGTTTCCTCTTCAGCAAACCATTAGCCCCACATTTTTAAACAATGCAAATCTGGTTTTGATTTCAGATTCCAAATAAAACTTTTAATAATTCAAAACCAAACTTTAGGATCCTAAGATGACTAATGGAACTACGGCACTAAAGGCTTCATTCATTCAACAGGCTTGTAAGGACATTACTAAGCCAGTGAGCTTTCTCAATGTAATTTGCATATTTTACATGTTCTAACTGCCATCCTCTGAAAATGAGCTTACAAAGAGTGTGGTTTGGTTGCGTTGCCTTTTTTTTTGGGGGGGGGGGGGATGTTGTTCAGGAATCATTTTGCTTTAACTGAAAGGAAAACGGGAAAGAGAAGTACTGGGAAAATTTTCCTTAGCTCCAAGGCTACTCTCTGAAACTACTCTCAGGCTAATCTCTACCTAGAGAATATGGAATTAAAAAAAGAAAAAAGATAAAGAAGAGAGAAGAAAAGGAGCTGCTATAATTGTATGGTGTCTAATCCAGCACTGAGTAGTTAGCAGGGATTCTAATACTGCTCTGAGGGGTACCCTTACCCTGCTTTGATAACTCAGAGAACAGGGGGCTAGCAATCAAATCTGTGAAGAGGGGGATTGAGCAAAGACACAAATTTTGTAGCCAAGAAACACTGAAAAGGCATTAGCAAAACTTGACTGAGAAAGAATAAGCAAAATATTCATTGGGGAGATAGCATCTATCATCTACATATGAATATTAATATGAATACTATAGGTATACGTAGAAAGGTTCATTGTGCCTGTGTGCGTATTGAGAGAAAAGTACTCACATGTATGTAAAGGCTACCAAAAAAAAAACCCCTGAAAATGAAAAGGAAACGTCAGATTTATAAAAATAAATAGTAACATAAGTCATGTGAGAGTGATTATTGCCTTAAGTACCGCATATATTACTTTTTATTGGATTGGCAAATAGCACGACTGATAAACAAATTTCAATTATCTTCTTCTACTGTTAAGCATTTTGGATCAGCCTTGATTTTCTACAAGTCATGAATAAATCTAGAATGAGTTGATCATTGCAGCTTCTATATTGATATTTATTGTGGCACTGACTGACTTAATTCCTTAAGAGAAATGGTTCTCTTACTACAAGAGAAGAAAGGAAAAAAGATAAGGAACATGTCTTCAGTCAGTCTTCAACATCTATTGCTTTGTAAAACAATTAGAAGGAAGGCTAAGAAGGTAAAAATAGAATTCTAAGCATCCAATTAATACAAATGATGCTTTAAGATCTGAACAGGTTTAAACAAACAGATTATTCCCAGAAGCAAAGATACTCTCATGTAATGCTGATATTAGTTAACACCCTAATACCATTCCTTCTACCTGCTAATCTGCCCATTTGAGATTGCTTGTTATAAACATGTACCGCTTTCTGTATAATAAATGAACTGAATTAGCAAATGCAATAGTAAGAGTAGCCATCAATTAAAGTTTTGGTTCTGATGTTCAATAATTGATACTGGCAACAATGACATTCATTAGCTGAGTTTTTCCATCATGTTTCATCACAGATGCAAAATATGATAAAATAATTATTAAGTTGCTATTTAAGTGGTGTTTATTTGAGTTCTTAAGCATACAAATAGAAAGAATATAAACAGGTTTTCACTAAAACTGCTCTGGCAGGAAACTGTGGGGAAACCTAATTATGCACATATCTGGCTCTGTGTACAAACAAATCTTATCTAATACCCTTATTGATTACATTCTTTAACAAAGTAATTTTATTTAGCTTTATACAAATTATTAATCTGCTTATTTATTTATAAAACAACAAGTCAAAGTCATAAGCATGCTGAAAATTCCCATAGTCTTTGTTCCAGCTGTTTTGGCAGATTCGGCAAAGAAATCATATTTCATGTATTTTCCAATTAATTAAATACACATCAAAATTCGTACTCTGAAATTTTTCATTTTCTCCTCTTTGAACAAGAATTATTTTTTGTGTTTTCGTAAAAGGAACATGCAACGGGAAAAAGAGAGTTTGTTGAAGTTGGGACAAATACTGTTGTATTAAAGTAGGATATTTAAGATCTCCTTTCCCACACTCTGTTTCTAGAGACTCATTTTTACACTTCTAGTAACGTATTTTCCAACTGCTCTAAGATTGACCCTAGAATCTGAAACAGAACATGGTATCTTGCTAAGCTTCTCCTCCTCCAAACTAGATGGAAAAAAAAAAAAAAAGATTCAGGATTAACTAATTCCATGAATACATGCATCAAAGCTCCCGAATTTGCTATCCGAAACCTTCTGCTCACACCTGTTTCACTCTACAGTCATTGCTGGGGCCTCCTGGACCCCTTACTCTGACCCCTGGACATAGGCAGACACATCAGCCTTAGCAGGTCTAAGCCAGCAGCTTCTCCTAGAGTGGCCACAACATGCTCCTCATCCTTCTTCCCCCCCCCAAAAAAAACCAACACACCACACACTACTCTAGAACACATTTGAGTAGGGATGGTTTCTGGTTCCTAACATAGCAGAACGCTCCCACACCGCAACAGGACCCATCCCTCTGGCCTGAGGTGTTCCTCCCACTGCATCCTATTTGCAAGAAATAATCTTGTACGACACAACAGACGTCAAGCCTCCTCAAGAAATTCATAACTGAGAATGAATGGGAAGAGTGAGCATTTTACCCAAGTTTCCAAAACGTTTCCTTTGACACTCCTGCCTGGAAACAGCTCAGGATCTAGGTGGCCCCTTCACAATCATAATCGTATAATTCCAAGTATTACTTTTTCTTTTTTTTGTGATCCAAATAATTTTGAGGTTATATTTTAACTGCTGAACAAGTATAGAAAAGAGAAACTTCTCTTTTTCCTAAAACAAAAGCTGCATTTAACTTCTTTTTAAATTTTGTGTGATAGCCAACTGGAAATAACTAATAACTGAATCAGGACTTTTAGTCAGGTAGGATTGCTTTAACTATTCTTATCAAGCTTAACCAGAAGCTGTGTGGACAGATATTGATCTGCGTTAAGAAGGAGCCACTTCGTTATGCACATAAACAGAAATAAATGGACTTTGGCAGGGAAAATATTCCCTGTGAAGACCTTCATGGTCACTGCTCTGAACATAAACATTTGCATTCTGACCTTTGCTTTGAAATAAGTCTTAACATTGCTATAAATGAGGTTATTAAGCTCTTTAGATCACATAACATACATGTGGACTTTCAGCACCAATCCAACACCAACTTTCATTAATCTTCCTGTTTGCAAAGTATTTTTTTTTAATCTTTTATAACAAACAAAGTAGAAGTACTTCAGTGATGGAAGGAGAGTTTAGGGATTATTAGGTAAATTACAATTTGATACTATTACTGGAATTATTGCAAATTAATGAGATCTTCTCATTGAGTTTAATTGGTGTGAGCCAAGACTAGACAGACTTCCAGACCACGAAAAGTGGCCATAGAAGAAATCAACTACGCAGTCAAAGAAACAAAGCTTTATAGAGAGTACAAACTAAAATATTTTTTAAACACACGTTGACCTTTTAATACTTTTTCCACTGTTTGATTTTCTCTGTTCTTACTTGTAATAGAACACACAAAAAAACAACAACAACAAAAAAAATTACTTGAATTAGACACAATGTCAAAGAATAAAAATAATTTAGTAGTTTAAGAATGATCACCTACATGCCTGATCAAGCTATTCAAAAGTTATTAATGTCTCTGTTGCAACATAATGTAATTACCTCCTTTTCCCTTGTTCTGCAACTCCTTATTTCAGTCAATTCTATTTGACTGCTTCTTGTTGCTGTTTAGATGGATAGTTCAAGGCAGACAATATACAAGGACACAGGACAGATTTGTTCATGATGCATGACAAAGTTAACCTTCTGTGTTTGGCACCATAACAGACTAATTTAAAAACCAGATTGTGGACAGACAGTGCTGTCTCTGTGAAGTTTACATGAAATTTCACTAGTTTGCATATCATAAAATGAATTTCATTAACTACTTAAACAGTTTACGCTATTAATGAGTAGATTAAGGAATGCTCTTCCATTGTCAGCACTGCTGGCAGAGTGTTTAGTGTAACTGTTTCTGTTTGCAGTACAATCTACTCCACTAAAAAGAGCCTCTGTTCTTAACAAAACTTGAATCTGAAATCAAAATAGTTTCACTTCCATGAGGAAATAATCCCCAACTACATGCTCATTTTCTACATGTAAAACTTACCTTTTTGAATTTTAATTCTATGTCAACACCTACATCCCTAAGTATGCAGCACTGATATCATTTTGATAAAAGTAATTGTTCCCTGATGCGATCTTATGGAAATCAGTGGATCTACATAAGAGACAGATTTGGCCTCTTATCCCTTAGCAAGCCAATGAGGTAGACAAATTCTTAAAAATCTAAAGGAACTTATAAAGGAACTTAATGTCCGTTTAAGATCTCAATAATTAGGAAAGTGAATCATAATTTGTCGTCTCACAGCTGTCACCATAAATCCATTTGCATGAGCTACATTTAGGCAAGTCTCAGTGACAATTGTTTGCATTTTTCATTCATTTTTCCATTCGTATTGTAGGCATTGCAAAACATGACTTTTGGATGATAGTTAAATGGAGTATCCTTGCATGTCTCACACGTCTTTTTTTTCCTCTGGTGAACCAAAAGCACTTGCAGGTTCAGAAGGAAAACCTGAAGTTTACACATGCAAGCAGGAGAGTTAAATCATAGTACTTGCTTTTACAGAATATTTCTATGTAACACTGGAAAGCAGGTGATAACCTGAAATGTTTCTTAGACCAATTTAAATAAAATGAATACTTCCTGAATAACATTTAGTGACATGATACAAATATGCATATACTTGTCATAAAAGTGAGGGAATCCTGAATGAGAAAGATTTCACAGATATCTAAAAACTCCAGTCAGAAAGGATTCATAAAAATCAAAGAGAAAGAAGCTTAAGATCAAGCCAGGATCATAAACATTGTTATGAGGTAATTCCACGAAGACTTTTTTGAAACAAGGAGGGCAACATTAAATTGAATTTAAAAAAATGGATAATAAGCTTTAGGTTATTAAAATGACCACACATGAGGTAAGCTGACTACCTCATATGTCTGAATGAAGTATTACAGAGAAACTCGGAGTAAAGACATTTGGAGAGAGCATGAAAATGGGAATTACATTAGTTGAGAAGAAAAATAGCTGATTCTTTAATACATATATATTAGAAAAAAGATAATTTTTTCTAAAATAAGAAAAAATAATCAGACTGGCAAGGTTAAATGGCTGACACACGCAAGTATACCATTATTCATACCTCAAAATCTTAGTGAACTACTAGGTAGACTTCAGGCCTTTCTAGTTTCAGTAGAATTAATAAAATCCTATTCTATTAGCACATTGTCAAGAAGCGTCAATGATCAAAAGTCCTTTTGTTTTATTTTTAAAAGGAACTAAGACTAATAGGCATAATTCTGCTCTAATGTGTGTCTCCCATGCTTTCTAATGCATATTTGATAAAACTAGGACTGTTACAAGAACACTATGGTTCCTGATATTTTATCCAAGAACGTTAAGCACTATGAAAAATACACAAATTTAATACATCCTTTAAGATACAGCTTTACCTGACAGTTTCTACCTTTCAGAAGCTTCAGCTCTATTGCATTGCAAATTGTTAAAATCAACCTTATAGTTACCTTCTACCAAGTCCAATAGTTTCAACTTTGTTTCTATTTGCACTCCAAATAAGACTTTCATTTTCTAACCGATATTTTAAAAGATGAGCAGTACTTATAAGCACTTCTTAATGGAAGAAAAGTTTTCTTCCAGTTTCCGGTGCTGCTGAACAGACAATGTTGGTGATGATGCTGGTAAGCAGCCTCACTAGAAGAGATCTGGAGGTCCTGGTCGACAACAATCTGAACATGAGTCGAATGTACCCTGGGGTGCATCAAGCACAGCATCACTGGCAGATAAAGGGAAGTTATTTCCCCACTCAGCACTGCACTGGTGCTGTCTTACCTAGAGTATTGTGCGCAGTTTTGGATGCCACTGCACAAAAACGACAAAACTATTAGAGAGGTGGAAAGATAGTAAAGGTTCTAGAGGAGAATATACATGAAGGGCAGCTAAGGTCACTTGTTTTGCTTAGTTCAGAGAAGAGGAAGCAGTGGAGAGATCTCGTTACCTACAGCTTTCTTGTGAGGCGGAGCAGTAGAGCAAGTGCTGCGCTACTCTTTCTGGTGACAGCAACGTGTCAAAAGGGAATAACATTAAGCTGTGACAAGGGAGGTTCAGGATAGATATCAGGAAAAGGTTCTTCACCTTGTAGTGCCTGGTTGGGCACTAGAACAGACTGCCCAGGCAATGATCATGGCACCAAGCTTGAGCAATGTCAATTTGTGTCCAGACAACGATCTCAGACGTGCAGTTTGAGTTTTGGGTGCTCCTGCGTGGAGCCAGGAGTTGGAATGATGAGTTAACAGACCCTTCTAACTTCAGTTACTCTGAGATTCTTTGTTTCCTTTTTGGTTTTACATACTACATTGATAATGATGTTCTGTTCAAAACTTTGAATTATTTTTTGATATATCATAAAATTTGAAAGCAAAACAACAATCCATCCTAGGAAAGAAATGTCCTCATCACAGATTCGGAAAAGAAAAAAACAAAAAAAAACAACAACAAAAACCAACAGCAATCAAACAAACAACTTAAGTGAAAGAACCACAAAACAGAATCTATCCCTTTTTTTAGGTCACCTAGGAATAATTAAACACTGTAGTTATATTCCAGCTGCAATGTCACAGTACAATTAACCTCGTCAAAGACAGCTCCATAGCATTTAAGATATTTGAAGCAAAACACTTTCCAAGTACTGCAGGAACAGTTTTGCATAGATTGATAGGGTTCCCATAGAAATAAAACTAATAAAACAATGAACAGATAATGAACACTGAGTAATGCTAAGGGTTAGGCTCTGAGAACTAGAGATGCCCATTACCTCTCTATAAAAAATGTGAGCTATTTATTAAACAATAAATCTTCTGATTTTACAATGTAAGCCTTCTATGTTGGCTACAGAACTCAGAGCACTTAAGCATACTAGCACTGCCATGAACTAGCAAAGTTATCTGGATATGGAGAGCCTGAGATCGCTGGCAGCTATCACTGAAAATATAACAACGTATAGTTAGGCTCGAGTGAGTTTAATAGCCTTTCTGTATGTTTATTTTGTATTCATTTTTTGTTTTTAGCTTTCTTAAACAAAGCAAGAAGCAATGCAACCGATGTTACTATCACATATGCTGTATTGCTGAATCCTTCATAGTTTTCTCATGAAATACTTTTAGTCTGTCTGCTTACTGAAGCGCCATGGGCTGCATTTTTATAAAGTTCCAAGAAAATTCCATTTCAGAAAAGAAAAACGTCTGCTTTTGTAATTCAGTCCTGCCAGAACACTGTAAGGTTTACTTGGTTGTTTTTAGACAGGGAAAAGTGAAAAATCACTGAGAAGTGTTTAAAAACAGCAGCTTTAAGTATTTAAATGTTCTAAAAGCACCTATTTTGAGAGCAAAGGGAGTCAAATTAAGGTGGTACTGGAAATATTTGTCAAGATGTTTAGTGAGGAGTTAATATACAACAGAATAAGAATAATATTCAGAGTCAGAACTTGAAACAACTACTCAAGACTGCTGTAGGTGGAAATGGGAAATATGAGCAGAGATTTGAAGCTGTTGCCTCATTCACCTTTCACTTTACTCTGGATGTCTTTTTGCAGCAATCTTTTTAAATTGCTTTATGTCTTTAATCTTGATAAATTCGGAAGGATTGTTAAAGCAAATACAAAAGGGAGAAATGTAGAAAATAGAACAAAATGAAATTCTGTCTAACAGGAAAGTGACATCAGAATCGTACTACAGTACTGATTTCAAGAATCCCAGTTTTTATAATTGTTCATGTACATGAATTCACAAATAAAATGGAAAAAGCAGCTGCACAAAAGTTTATGAGTTCATATTTTATTCAATAAAAACTTTTAGATTTTCAACTTTAAAAATATTAGAATTAGGTCAAACTGGAAAACAATACAAATAAAGTTACCTTATCCAAGCCTGAGTAATTCCGTCCATTAAATAAGCATACAAGTCATTTGTTTATTCCTAGCTTTGCAGATGTGAAAACCCCAGAGCAAGGTGAAAGGCTGCATCAGGCAGAATACACGGTCCATGTGAAATGGCAATGTTCTCAATACTATCACCAGAGATCTTGTACTACATCTGTCTCCCTACACTATCAAGAAGTCCTGTCTACAAACACATATGCTTACAAACAAACGCATACACCTACAGAGTTGTGTATCTGGGGAATACAGACTTAACTGATGGAACTGCAAATAAAAGTGCCAAAGACTTTTTGGACCTTGTTTACTCATAGGTCTTTCTTTGCTAGCTGTTTGAAATTGTTTTCCTTGTGTTTGTTTTTCTTTTGTAAACACATCAGTAGTAACAGCTTTAAAAAGTGCTTTTAAAGTATGAGACAGTAAAATAGCTCTCTTGACAGCACTGCCTCCCAGAACTGTATGATTTGTTTGTGGTTATATTTCACCATCA
This sequence comes from Centrocercus urophasianus, assembly GCF_019232065.1. NCBI lineage: Eukaryota > Metazoa > Chordata > Aves > Galliformes > Phasianidae > Centrocercus > Centrocercus urophasianus. Next base: position 3,739,758 of record NW_024884889.1, on the reverse strand, counting down.
GTTTGGAAAGTAATGACTATCTCTCTTCCTTTCAGAAATGCATTTCATATGAATGAGGGTTCTCCTTCACATCTTAAAAGGCATGATAATAATAAAGTAACAAAAGTACAGAGGAAAATTTAGCTGCAGGTGCACTTAAAAAAAAAAAAAAAGAACACAAGAAAAAAAAAAACCAAAAACAATATTTCTTGGTTTTATACATCACAGGAAATCACTGGGCTAGAGTAAATGGATAATAGTTTATTCATCAAGCACAGTTCCACTCCTTACCACCTTTGTCAAATGAACCTTTTATGATCACAGAGGAAATTTCAGGACAGCACATACTGAGCCTGGATGAATCAGCACTAATTAGACTAATCACAGATTTTCTCATCACATTAGGTTTTACCCTTTCTTATGCACTGGTCCTCAAATGTATTCACCTTTAGTTACGCAGGCATGGTGGACTTCAACTCAATATTAGTTTGAATTTGAGCCGGAGCTACCAGTCAGAGAAAACAGGTGTTTTGCTTGCATCTTTTTCTCTGAGCAAGTAACTTTCAAAATGTTCCAATATTGCTAGCTATTGAACATTACTTGAAATATTATTAATTTTTCAGAACGTGCTCTCCTACACAGGCAATATGTAGATCGCTCCCAAGTAATGCCTCCTATTTATTTCCATGGAAGCTACAACAGATTCAAAGATGCAACGAGAACAATAACACCATTTGATAGAGCAAATCCTCAGCTACAAAATGCTACTTTCCAACAGAATCATAACCATTAGCTGATCCACTGAAAGATCTGATTGAGATGCTTTACATTGCATTAAGTGACAGCTGTGTGTGGCCATCCAGAACATGGCTTGTCTTTCACATCACCATCACTATTTCTAGAATGCACCACCCACCACCTCACTGTGCTCACTTCCATTGTTTGGTCTCCAGAAATGCCAGAAAAGTTCAGCAAGCACTGATGAATGTTAATAAGTGCCATTTTTTCTGCATGGAGGAATTCAATTACACACTTTTGCCTCATACCCAATTCACTGTCAAATGCCATTGTGTCAGATTGCCCCTCTGCTGCCATCTGTTGCCCAGCAAGAAAAATGTAATGGAATAATGGCAGAAAGGTTCTACCTATTACTGTACCATCAACATCCACCTGTGACCTAGTGGTCAATGTAATAAAACAGGCAGCATAACTTCTGGAGTAATCCTCATCTATTTTTTCATTACTCTAAGTTGCCTCTAAGTTGCCAAATATTGGAAATGCTGTTGAAAATGATTAGTTCTTTACTGGACATACAAGAAAACAGCATTTATTTCCCCCCAGAAAGTACGTTCTGATATACGGGAAACGCAGTTCAAACCTTACTGACAAGTAAAACCAATAGAATAGACAGCTCAGCCTCAATATCTCAACCCTTCTCACACACGCATTACAATTCCAGTTACTGGATCTGTCTCAGGGTTTGTTTTCATTTCTGGGCTGGGTATTTAAAAATAAATATATCACGATTTTGTATTAGAAAGAACAACTAAACACATATTGCGCATCTGATGGTACAAGAGACAGCCACACTAATCTATTCAGAGTCCATGCTGGAGATGAAAGGCTTTTGTTTTCTTGATGTCTATATACCGTACAAGCAGCATTTCAAGAATACTGCACCGTTTTACTTCCTGTACTGTAATTCATGAGACAAAAGATGAAGGGTTTGAATTTCAGAGAATGTTAATGGCTTTTTTTTCCTTCTTCTTGCTTTATATTATTGCTGACATCAAGCATATTAACACAATCAAATTACAAAAAACAAAAAGAGAAAATGTATTATTTCTGAAGTGGAATCTAGAAGTACAGAATTTTAACTGCTAGAACTCTAAGAATAGTTTATTGTGAAGCAACAAGTTTTTTCATATGGACAATTCATTTGATTGATAAACAATTTTATTCAAAACTTACTTTTGAAAGCAGGTTAGAAATTTAGGGTGTATCAGATTATATCAGCTATCTTCTGGCTGAGTGAATAAATCATGAGCTTAGGAAGTTGCAAAAAAATAATATTTCATTTTTTCTTACTATCAGACTATACGATAAGTTTTCAGAAGTAAGATTTACAATCTCCTGGATGCCAGCTTATAAATAACAAGAACAAATGGGGACTGGGAAAAAATAACAGGCATGAAGGAGAGAACAAAGGTGGGCCTGGATACAGGGACTCTGGATGGATGACAAATTTGGGCTTTACTGAAAGAGCTCAAAGCAAAGGCAGATTAAAGTTGCGAAGAATCTGCAGATGAACCAAACAAAACGCTGAAATCATACAGGCAGCATTCACAGCAAGACAACTAAGGCATTTCAGCAGCATTGCACAGTTCCACATGTTTAGACCTTCACAGAGAACATTCCATCCTATCTCCTCTTTGCTTGGAGGTGAAGGTTCTCTAGGGGAGTGGAGATCAAGGGGCGATGGTACTCTGGGTTTGAGTCTGCTCCATAAAAATTACAGTGATGGGAGCAACCCATGGTGCAAGTGACTGCTTTTGAGCAAGACTTCCCCTGTAAAACCAGCAATCACGGCCCTTATGCTGCCCCAAGCACTCTCCCTTGGTGAAGAGGAGTTTCCTTTATAGTAATCCCACATATCTTTTGAGGAAATATACTCTTTATATAACTCACCATGAGGAAGATGTTCCGCCAAGGAAGGCAAACATGGCTCTTTGTGTAGAAAACAAATTAAAAAATCATTCCTGCACACTCCAGACTTAAGTTTCTTATAAAGCATCAGAAAACAGATCAGTGCTCAGGGATGGGTACTAACCCATGTCAGCGCTGCATCCTTGCTGCTTTAGAATTATTTTGACAGGGAGATATGATGCAACTTCATTTTAAGTTTCAAGATGTTTTTCCAGACTTTTGGAACAGGATCTTCCAGCACAAATAGTTAATGTTTTAAATGTAAGATACTACAACAAATTGTATAACCTGTAATTTACTGCTAATTAAAAAAGTTGCTTTCTACTTCCATTGCCATAACTACTGTTTATCATAATAAGCAGCTTGCTATGTAGTTTCCAATTCATATGTATTTACTGAGTTACCAACTCAATATAGTTTTATAACAGGCTTTAGTTTCCACTGGTTCAGTGCTAAAGCCTTGCTATACAGAACTAGAGACGTGAAGTAAGAGTTATAATCTTCTCTACAATACGGTAACTTACATAGGCAAAAGAAGCCTTAAGCTGCTTATAGGACACCAGTTATAAAGATCAGAACAAAGACTCCATCTGTAAGACTATCTGTTTCAACCAAATCAATGACCCAGCTGCGAACTCTGCACACCAGCTTATCATAAGAGCTGAGTTTAAGGGCAAGGGAATCTTCAGAGAGGATTGCCAAATTTAAACACCAGTACTCATTGGCTCCCTCAAAGTGTCAACTAATCACACATCTGGGAAACTCTACCTGTCCTCCTCAGCAAACAGACTACTTGCTTGAAAGTGTCATTCTATTATCTAGCTATAGGAACATAAACTAACTGTATTTTGTCAAGCTAGGAAGTGTGGTCAACTTTTAGTTCCAATAGTGAATAATACAGTACTTTCCTCCATCCTTAATGAATACTATTATGGCAATAAACTTGTCAATTTAGGGGTTTGTATCTACAAAATGGTTTGCAGGGCTAACGTAACATTCTTTGAGTATGAAAACACATCAGTGTGTCACAGCATAGAGAAATCCTTCTTCTCTTTTATCACTTTTGCCATGGAAACTCCATTCTCAACTTCCTGAATATCAATATCCAAATATTGATATTTCAGATTTTTCTTTCACAATTTCCAGAATTTTGTCTTTTAATTTCAAAGCTCAGTTATTTCCATTACTAATGCACCACACTGCTCAAGTACAACAGTTTTTCCAGTATTTGCTAATGAAACTTCTCCCTATATGCTGTCTCTAACATGCTTCTTACCACTGGGTATTTCACAATAAAATCACAGCTGAGCTGATTTGGCTACCTTCAGATGCTCTTCAGATCTGCTTAGCTCATGCGTGACATTAGGCTGATTCTAACCTTTATAACACTGCTTGACCTCAGATTTCCATCTTGCGTAGGAGAAAAGTGCCAAGGGAAGTATAAGAAACTCAGAAAAAAACAAAAACACAATATCTTTAATGAGCAATTTTTATGTTTCTGCTGCGGAAATAAAAAAAATAGCACTGAGAAAGCAAAATTCTACTTCTGCAAGTCTCAAACGACACACAGGTTTTCATTTTCTGCCTTGTTTACCTAAAACATGCAGTGGTTTTGAAAGGGATGTCCAAGTTAAATGTATTCTGCTGTTATGCCAAAAAAGAGAAATTTAATATGATATGCAAATGAGAAAGTGGATTTGTATTCGAAATCACAGTCCCCAAGAGATGAGAAAAGGAGGAGCCCTTCAGCTATGGCAGCAAAATCTTGTCCCAACTTACGATTACGTTTGATCCAGAATTATTTCTAGCATGCCTGTTCATACAATGCCTGTTCATACAATGCCTATTCTTACATTTCAAAAACACAACACTGACTTTTTCTTCACTGTTTTCTCCTATGGCAGCCAAGAAACTCCAAGGATTCACACGGTTCAGACCAGACACACCACAAAAATTAACGTCAGGTCTTGGTTTTCATGAAAGACACTGAACAATAAACCGAATCTAAAAAGTCACGTGAATTTTAAACGCGAAACTCCTGCAGGAACCACCAGGCTTCGACTAGGAGCTGTTTGCATTAATGAAAATCACTGCCATATAGCCAAAATAAGCTGAACTAACAAGTCTCTTATAAGTATATAATTAATTGTAGTCTTAAAGGAGAAGAGGAGGCCCATTTATTGAAATTATTTCAAATTATTTCAAAGTTTGGATGGAAAAGTGAGATAAGACATCCGAGATTCTTAAAGAAAAAACTATATTAAAATTGCTTCATTCCCTTCAGCAACAGGAGAACCAGTTACATGGTTGGGGAGAAGAAATAAGCATCCCGTATCTTGTCTTTAAAACATGACATTATTTCACATGACAATCTTTTAAGGTAGGGAAACACAGTCTAGATTCAATTGCAATAAAATGGGTGCAACAGTGGTTGGATAGTACCTCCCTAAAAGCTTGTCAATTCATCTCTGTCAAAATGGGATCAAACACTAAATGACTCCCCAAAAGAGCTTTGTCTTTCATATAGCTCTATTCAAACTTAAATTAATAAAAGACGGAGTAGGCTTTTATGTAAAATTAAAGAAAACACAACGATAGACTATAATTAAAGTTGGGAATAAAAACCTTAGAGAGATCAACAAAACAAATAAACAGTCCGGGAGCAAATCAGAAGGGAGAAGTACATGTTACCACACTTAGGAGCGATCAGCTGCAGATATAACAGAACAACCAAGTAGAATAGCTCTCTATCAGGAAAGGTTTTTGAAGTAAGGGAATATTACATGCTCAACAAAAATCGACAATGTCATGAGTTTGTGAGACAAGCAGAAATCATGAGTTCTGTATAAATATAAGAATACATAGAACAATCCTCCTTGATCCACTAAGTGCTGGCAAGGGTTCAGCAAGTTCTATGCCTGGCTGGCAGCAATTTGCTTCGATAACAAGACAGAACACAAAGGCAAATACCAGGAGAGCACAAAGGAGCACCAGAAGTGTCAAGAAGGTGACATGCAAGGCATCTCTGACATAATCAGGGTTTGTTCATGTAAAGAAAGGTGGAAGCAGGTGTGTGAGATCCTTTTCTAAAATAAAGGAAATTTCATTTCTCCATGCAGTAACAGCTCAAAAAAAAGTTAATGTCTTATTGCTATAGAAAAAAGATTTTAGATGATTGGAATAAAATGCTTTTTAAATGGTTAGAATACTGAGAGATCATTCTAATATTTAATATTAAGCTTTTTAGTAAGTTGGTCGAATCATTGGAAAAAAAAGCCACTAGTATTCCACTTCAAGCAAAAGAGGTTGGCATCCCGTTCAATGAGATGTTTCTCAGTAAGACTGCGTAGGCACATATTGACTAAATTATGTCTATATCAACATGCATGTTTCACTATTTAAAAAATCCTTTTAAGCCATCAAACGAACACCTGAAATAGTGGTATGGAACAGCACACTGAGCATTTTAAAACTTTCATGTTACTCGTTAATATGACACTCAACAACAATTTACAGCCAAAGACTGATTCTCATTATCAAAGCTTCTTACAGTACAGATACTGAAGGATATGAAAAATCTTTGTATTGTAAGTATTTAAGCAAAATTGCATTCATTATTCCTTTCATTTATTTGCTAATTGCTAAAACATCCTGGTAAAAAGGGCACTAAGAGTAGGCGCAGTAGTTTAGCTGGAACTGTATAAATAGGTGTATTGTAAATATTTAAAATTCTATGACTAAGCCTCACATTAATCCTTATTAACAGACTTTGTGTGCATAGACAAGAATATTACCTGTGCTTTTTGTCTAAGCAGCGCCCTGTGAGTAATGCTGATAAGTCTTACCTCTGAACTAAACTGCATAATCTTTTACTGTTTGCTTCTGTGGTGTGGGTCATTGGGTTACAGGCTTGAAGCTGAAGTGTTATTTTATCTATAAACACAATGTATATACCTTTCCATAGCTTCTGTAAAGTGAGGGATATAAATTGTTAATATGAAGTATCTCAGGAGGATGGGAGGGTAAGATCCCACAGTAATTTCCATAGAGATGTATGAACGTGTTTTCCTACACTTTTTCTTTTTTCGTATAATGCAAATTTATCTAATATTTTAAGGATCTTAAATTTTCTCTTGCTCAAGCATGACAGATGCAGCTGTTTTTAAAATGCTTACATTTTATATAAGAGCTTTCCTGAAGGAATTCTGAATTTTATGGCTTATATCATGCAGTTATAGATGCCTTCTGTAATTTTGTCTATACATAAAATGAATATTCTTTTTTCTCTGTAAAACTTCTTTCTTATGATAAAGACATATATGATTGTTAGCTGAGTTTCTCTTAAGTAAATATCCCTCTAATACTCATAAGAGTTCTGTCCAGATAATGAAAAACAGTGTTGCGGCACATGCTTGCATTACTGCTGAGAAATCAAAGTAGTTTTTCATCTTTTTTTCCCCATTCTGCCAAGTGCTAAATAAAACAACAACAACAACAAAACAAACAAAAAACAAACCCAACCACAAAGAAACAGGCAAACATATGCTTAAGAAACCGATACTACAAAAGTGAGTCAGCACTGGCACAGTATGAGCTGATAATGCATAATTCCCACTTTTAGGACATATAAGCTCTATTTAGCGAGTTGACTAACTTAAGATAACAGATATCCTGTTAGTGAAACTTCTCCAAAGTAGATTTATTAAAACAGAATGCAGAGAGCAATATGATATTTCAGCACAGTTTAACTCGTAAATGAGATGTGATTATAAATACTTTTGGGATTGCCTGGACAACACTGAGAGAAGAGCGATCATTTTGGGCCATGATGCTCCAAAAGCAATGCCTCCTATTTATTTCCATGATGCAATGAGCATAGTAACTCTATTTGATAGAAGAAACTCTCAGTTACATAACATTGTGTTTCAACATAGTTACCACTATTAGTATTTAAGACATGATCAGATTTTTGAGTTGAATGTGTAGCTGCATCTTCATTCACTTCATTCGAAAATTTGTAGATGGTATATTTATGCTGACTGAAAATGCAGTTGCAAAAATAATTTAAAAAATGATTTTTTTTTTCTTTTTTTTGCTATCTTGAATTCTGTTCTCAAATTCCTTTAGCAAAACTGAAAGCACAGCTGCATGTTTTTTGCTATTCACAGAAGCATGTCTAGCCAACGTATCAAAATAAATGAACTTACTTGCCATAATTTGAGTTAGCACTGCATTGTCCCGTTTCCTTTTCCTGGCTTCTGTTCAGATAAGGTAGTAGCACAACAATGCTTGGTTTTGTTGAGTGATAGGTGCACACCACCCGCCACCATGTTGGTGCAGGGTAGGGGGCAGGTCACATTGCAAGATGTGTTGGACATGCTCGCTATATCATGATCTCCTTCTCCTCTTGGTAAATAACACATACTTTTGTTTATCCAGGCTCATCTTCCCTGTCTTCTCTGTACAGCATTTATGCTCATAACAACACATGCCCTTTAAGCACTCTACATTATGCACAATCCTCTTCAGACTCCTTTACTACATGGTAAATCTCTTTATCTCTCAAGTGCCCAGAGGACAACCCCACTCCTTTCCTGCTTACTGCTCCTGTTGACTAATGCCTCCATCTGGGCAGACCTAAGAGTCATCAATTGAGCAACATGCTAAGCAGATCTCAAATACTGAAGAAAGTTGAGAGGTCTGCGCTGAGTAGGGAGGACTACATTTTTGTCATCATCATTTTAATGCTGAGATACTATCAGCGTGTTTTGCCTAGCAGTGTTTAACACTGGATGACTGTCTGATCCACGCTAAAAAAATACATCAAATATAGCAAGTAGAATGAATGCTGATGACAGTTAACTTTTCAAACTATTGGGTCAATCCATCACTACGCATTAAAAAAAAAAAAAAGGGATTTTGTGGTTAGTGTAAAAACCCAGTTTGTTGTGCTATATACAAGAGTAATTACTTAAGATACTTCCTTCTAATTTCACTGGCAAAATAATTTGCTTAAAGATATTTAATCAAAACCAATTTGATCTATGAAGTATGAGGTTTTTAATATGACAAAGATTTTAATATATACAAAACTCAGCACGTATGGAAACCAACCTATTTTCAAGTTTTGTTTGTTTTAAATAACATACCTAGAAATACAAAGGCAGACCCAAAAGTAATGATTCCAATTTCATTATGTTGACTCACAATGTCAGAGGCAGATGTTGGTGGAATGGTAGTGGCGTTTTAGCCTTCTACATGATATTTCACCAATATTCCAACAACTTCCTTGTCGTGAGACAAATGGCAGCAGAGGGACAGTCTGACAAAAAGGTGTCTGACATGGAATGGCATACAAAGGTAAAGTGTGTCAATGAGTTCCTTCATGAGAAAAACACTGCACTCACTGACATTCATTGGCACTTACTGATGTTTATGGAGACCAATCAGTGAATGTGAACATACAGAGCCAGTGGGTGGTGTGTTTCAGCAGTGCAATAGCAGCAGTTAGCTCCACTGGTAATGATCTTTTTGACAGCATAAAGAGTCGTTGTCTTAGATGGCCAAAAAAATAAAAAAATAAAAAAATAAGCACAGCCAATGGTGGTTAGTATGTTGAAACACCGTTTTGTAACTGAGGATTTGCTCTATCAAACAGTGCTATTATGCTCTTTGTAGCTGTTGCTGTTTCCATGGAAATAAATAGAAGGCATTACTTTTGGAACAACCTACGTATGTATTTATTGAGAGTTCAGGTCTTCCTAATTATAAAAACTGTTTCGTATTAAAATTTACTAAGACATTTCTCCTGTATGAATCCGAGAGTTTGTCTGCCAAAAAGACAGATTCCCAGTTATCTTCAAACATTTTTATGTTAACATCTAAAATAAGTTTTCATGAACTCTGTAAAAATATGGCATTTTCTATTCTTAGTCATGCTATGTATTTGCACTACTTATTGGTCAAACTGGATTGGCATCACACAGTATTCCTAATACCAAAATAAATGTCTCATTTAAATCACAGCAAAGTCAATGGGCATCTGTTGTCTTCAGCGAACCTTAGATCCACCAGAAATGAGACAACTGAGTGATTTTAATTTGTGCAAACAGAAAGAATGAGGTTAAGAACAAGTGAATGCTGACGTGCGTACTATACATCACTGCTGTGGTTGAGTTGATTTTATCACAAGCAACAGGGCTTCTCTTCCCCTTTTCCCTCTTTTGAAGGGGAAGAAGTACGAAGGGCACAATCAAGATAAGGAGGGATAACTAATCTACTACAAATGATAAAAGAATGTAAAACAATATGATATGAAAAAGAGTTACAGGTAATAAATCAAACACATAGGAGAGAGAGCTTTTCCAAGAGTGCTGCTCACTGTGCTACTAGAAATGAAAGACTGCCTTCTCCCCTGTCGCTCTGCTATTCTACATCTTTTACCAGAAACTGGAAATCACCTGGAGCACTGGTGACTTCAGGGAACTGTAGTCTGTCTCCTCTCAGGCTACCTCCTTAGAGAGCAGGAACTGAAGTAAGAACAGGCAATGCCACCAGGACCCAGGAAGCGTGAATAGTGGGGAAGGCTAAAAGCAGACCCAGAAAAGCGCAGGTCCCCAGCACTATGTTCCAGCACTAATCAGCTCACTGCTTGATGTCCTGAAGCAGAATACTGATAAAACCAGGACAGTCATTTACACTGGGAGCGAGATGAATGACTGAACAAGGGAAATGAAGAGAGGGAAAACAATGCAATAAGTATGGATATTGAGAGAAGTTCTTCAAGAGAACGCCAAATGAAATTATTTTTTATGCCTTGTTTGACACAGAAGAGTTTTATGATCAGGAATCATTTGTATAATTGTTCCAGTAAACAAAAAAAGAATGAGACTTCCTGAAACAATATTTATCAACAGCAGGTGAGAATTTTGTGGTGCAAGTAGAAGTTCCTGCATGCTAGTCTCCATATTGTATCTCATCCTGGCCACAGTGAGAAACAGATACCACAAATTTGCTTAAATCGAGTTGATATATCTCAGATGCGTTTATGTACAGAAAAACTACAGGTTTACACTGTTTAATTAAAATTCTTAAAGTTGAAAACATTATCACAAGGAGATTATAATTATTAATGAATGATGATAATGATTTGATGATAATCAGATAACGAACAAATCATAGGAGAAGAAAACATAGCTGAGGTACTTATGTAAAGTTATGTCCTTGGAAAGACAAGACCTTCACATTTTAAAAGGTCCTTTTCAGGTACATTTGTTTTCAGAACAGCTAATAAAATCATAAGCCAAACATGAATTTCTAATATCCTGGCACAAAAAAACAAGTATACAGAGCACAACAGGTGGGAGTAACAAAGATGCCTTACTTGTCAGTGGGACCAGTACTGACTGAATCTGTCTAGGTCTGCTACATTCGATCTTGTAAGATTCCTCTAAATTGAACAAGTAAAGAAATACGAGAATAAGACTACAAGTCATATTTTGACATCAAAAACCTCTGGCAATTCAGAATCTATTCAAAGAAGAAGTTAAAAATGGACTTAATCTCTATACACTTGTCTGTAGAATATTAATTAGAAAACAGAGGGATGTCTCTGAGATTCACACACCAGAAATCAGTCATGACAAATTCAGAGGTGATGATAATTTGTTAGGTAGAGGTTGTTCTATACAATCAGTTGGTAAAACGCACTTTTCTAAGTGAGGCTAACTAACAACAGAATCTGCAACTCATGCAGTCCATTAAGATTAAAGAAAGGTATGTTAAATATAGTCCACTTCTGGTCTAAAGTCAATGCCTAATCAAAGGCTTACCGCAGCTACAGTAGTGCTAATACTTATGAATAATAAGATAATTTAGACAGTAAAAGCTTCATTAATTGTACATTTAAAATTATTATCCATGCATCCTGGATATCTACTCTATTCCACTGCTGTTGTATTCTCCACTCCCATTCTCCTCTGAGTCCTAAAGACAGCAGACAACTATCTGCAAGTAGAAGAGGTAGGGGAGCTGGAATCAATGTCAGGATCACCCTGCCTTCTTCACCAGGAGTATGATGCCGATGGTACATTTTTACCTCTCTCCCACTCAAGGGTTTGCACGGCATTGATTTTATTCATTTCTAATATATTCTACACCTTAATTTTCACCAGTTCACAACCCCACATTAAATCATAACATACTATGATATGCACTGTGTTTGCATTTTCTTGGTATTTGCTCTTCCTTTTGCTTTTCCTTCCAATTTTTTTTACCAGATTTTCAAGGCTGCCTACATTGGCAACATTGGCAATATGCTTATAACACTTATAACCTCTGCCATCATCCCCAGGCTGTACCCAGGGATGACTGCATGTTCTCCTCCTCTTCACATTATTTCTGTTGAGTCAGAGATAGCTCACTCTACACAGAATAACAAATCATTAATGCTACTTATAGAGATGCATCGAAGTTAGTGTTAACACTAGACCATCTGAGAGCTATCTAACTAAAATAAGTTAGGTAATATTCACTTCTTGTTAAATAAATGAGCTAAACCAGCAAGCCCAAAGAAAGATAACTAAAGCAAGCCTGGCAGGGTGGAACTAATGCAAAGTCTTCAGCCTCTTATCAGCAATGGCATGTAAAGCTCAAATTATATAGAATCTTGTATAAATGAGAACTCATTCAGGAGGGAAAAGGCCACTGCTACATAGGTGATATACTTAGACAACTGTAATCGCCCCTTTCTGAAAACTTAGGGTGTCCTGCTTTGAAGGACTAATTCCTCCTTATGTTTTGTGCTTGCATGCAAAACAATAAGCTGATACATAAAAAATATATTTGTTTCTTCTATAATATTTTGTCTTTGGATTATAGGCACTGCTTGAGATATCACAAAAAATCACTAAGTGTAGCAGAAGTATAATTTCTGTCCAAGACAAACCTTGCACACATAGTTCCGGCTTTGTGAAGGGAAAAAGAACAAGTTTTTAACTATTGTACCAGAGCTGACTTTGTAAGCACAAAAGTAACTTTTTTTTTTTTTTTTTTTTTTTTTCTTCCCCCCCAGTGGCCAATGATCTTTAAAGACCTGGAACAAAAGGTGACATGATTTTCAGATCATCAGATCACACCTAAAGTTCAAACCAAGTTCAGCCAGATGGAAAAAGCAGTTTTTGGGTCAAGTAACTTTTAGCAGAAAGGTAACTTTTCTTGCATGTATGGTTCTTTCCACTACATTTTATTTCTGTAGTTATTCTACATCTGTTCTCCCCTGCATTGACTGGTATTTTGCAGCCTGCCCCTTTAGCCAGTAGGTGATACATTCTAGGGCTTCATAAAACAGTTCTGGAACAGGTGGCCTTGCAGAACTAATTCAGCAGCAGGGACAGAGTCTCCCTTTCAGATGTGTTTATCTCAAGCTTGCTAATGCACTGCCAGCCCAAACTCTGCTAAGCAGAGCTATGCTCTGTGCTACACTAGGTCTTCTCACAAACCAGAAAAATTTAGTTTTCCCTATTAGCAAGAGACACAAGTCTTGCTTAAAGTTAGCGTTATGCATTGAATAAGCAAAACTGTTCCCCTTTAGCTTCAAAAAAAAGGTAGTGCAATAGCTAATTGCTTTGGAGCATTAAGACTGCACATTACAATGCTGTAACAGTACTTCAATTGGTGCAAAACCATCTGCTTTTGTGTTTGAACTAAAAGCGTATTTTACTGATGTATTTTCACAATATTTAAGACAATAATTGAAACTGCATATTTAATATTCCTAGCAAAGCTAGGAATCAAATTTGAAAATATCTACTATAAAGTAGCTAGAATTCTACATTTAATGGGGACAATTTTCTGCTTTCCTAAGCTCACCAGTTCACTGCTGAAGCAAATCATATAGTGAAATAAATTTATTGAAATGCTGTGTTAAAGGGAGTGAATTTTTAGATAGCATTATCACGTCTGTGCTATACATTAATTACCAGTAAGCCAACAGCTGTCTATACACCATGAAGAGTCAAAACTTTTTAAAATATACTTAAACTAATTCTATGTTATTTTGTCAACAAACACATCATGCTATCCACACAAAACACACAAAAACTTTTTTTTTTTTTTTTTTGCACCACATCTTAATAACATTCCATCAATTATTAGAATTACTTTGGCATCCCAGGATGGAAGAATTTCTCAGTTATCCTCATCTCAGTCCGTTTCCTGCATAGCAGAAGTTCACCCACCAGGAGTCATCTTTAGTATCTCTCATGTCAGGATTCTTTCCTTCCCTTCAGTGACATGTCTCAGCCATGTCAAACACTGTTACTTCAGGGCCCTCTTAGCTACAGAAGTATCAAGAACTGCGTCTTCATCCTATGACTACAAAACATCCTATGACTACACCAGCTCCTCAGTGTGTCAAACAAGTTAATTATTTTACCTTTCACTTTTTTTCCCAGAGCACTTGCTAAAAATCTTCCCTTGGTTCACCAGCTGCTCCTGCTGTTACATATATTAGCCTTAATAAAATCTATTAGTTACGCACAGCGCTTTCTTCATTAATGACATATAACAACGTTAATGTTTCTGGTCTGATGTGTGCCCAAGCAATTGCCAGGATTCTACTCAGACTGCTACAAATTAGAATGCATGCAACATGAAAGGAATTAACATGTTATGAGTACCTAGTAATTGTGAAATTACATTAAAGAAGTAATTGCATTCACGATTAATTTTTAGTAAGTTTTTCTTTCCTCCTCCAAGAAACCTGATTGATTCAAAAAAAATAAAATTAAAAAAATATTAAAAAAAAAAAAAAAAAAAAAAGGCAGAGAGTACCTGTCGTTTCACAAGAAACGAGCAACTGTTAAGAGATAGCAAGAGAACCTACGGTCACGGAAGAAATAAAGGTGGCTACCAACAAAGTACAGTGGTGAGAAGGAAGAAGGATTAGATTTATGCAGCAGATTTACTGAACACTTTGCAATACATACAATGGAGTTTGAGGCAAATTACCAAGATCATACCTTCACATAACACTAAAAACATTTAATTGTATCATCTTCTTCATTCTTCATTTCATAGTATGTAAATAACAAAGTATACTTTGTAAGATTCAGCTGCTGAAATTCATAAATATATGCAGCATTCACAATTTGTGTGGTACATTTTCACATTTTGAAGACCTCTGATAAGTAGAGGAGATGTTGTTCAAAACTCATCACCGAGGGCTCGAAAACCATGTGAATATTAAGAAAACATGCTTTTAGTTTTTAGCTTCCACCATAATAAAAAGTATTACATGAGCAACTGTTCATGGAGCTCATGCACCTTTCCTAATAACCAACATAGTGAAAGTCTATGCTTCCTTCAGATGCTATTTTCCTTTGGAACACAGACTGAAGTCACATGGAAGTTTCACATCACTTCCTAAAGGTTTCAATCATTCTCCTAAACGACTTCCTTCAACACTGCAAACTATAAATAGACATTTGGAGCTTTTTCTTTTTTTTTTTTTTTAACTGCATCTGTATGTTTTAGATAAAACTTATTCTTCTCCAAAATATCTTGTGCCTTACTACTGACGTCTCAGAATGATACAATTTTCTCTGTTTCTTACTCGTAACGTGAAACTCCAACCAAACATTAAGCTCAACATTGCCAGTGCTCAGGATGAAAGTGATAGTCCTGACTCAGCTTTCATAGTGTACCCCTGCATGTGCCTAGAGAGCATAAATCATGCAAATAATTAAGTTGAGCGCCTCTCACGGAGAAAGCATGCTGCCAAAGCTTTCACTACTGATATTAGGAAGTCCTTACCTCTTACTGGTATCAAAGATTGGTCCAGACTTCCTTTTATATGCAAGATGTGCTCACAGAAATGCTGTAGTTTTTCATCACACTAACTCTTCAGTGTCAGAGAATACTAACATTCCTACAGAGGTGATTATGTTTTTGGCTTAGTGGAAACCTAGGTGCAGTGCTGATTCCAGTTCCACTTAACAGTGTTTGACAGCAACTAAGCCCAAGGATGAATCAAGGTTGACATATTTAGAACAAAATAGTGGGGCACTTGACTAAGCCAATAAATGGTTCCAGCTGGAACTTGTCCTGCGGTTGGTGATGATGACATTAGGATAGTTTCTGTGGCAGATAATATTACCTAAAGATACTTTGCATTTTACAAAAATTGAAGGCATTTCATCATTTATTTTTCTAAGTGGTTTGCTATTTTGTTTGTTTGTTTTTAATTTTCATAGTTTTTGTTGAATTCCTGCTTTAGGAAAGACCTGGTTGTACTTATTACTATTTTCAGCCTCAGCAAAGATCTTCTTGGTACTTCCGAGCATAAAAAACAAAATAAACTAGGATATAAAGTTCATTTGAAAGTACTTGTAGAACATATTTAGGACAGACGGATGAAAAAGACAGAAAATATTCGTCACTCTCAGTCAAAATAAAGTAATGAGAGTAGCTCTGTAGTCACTAGAAAAAAAAAAAAAGACATGCATAGCAATCTAATAAGAACGGCCATATAGCAGAGGAAGCACTGCAGTTTCCAGTCTTAACTTAATCTTTTTTTTTTTCCCCCCTCCATCTGTCATGGAGACATATACTTTCTATTTGAAAGACAAAACAACTGTGTTGCAGTCAATGTAGGGTTTTTTTTTCTACCAATGGTAAATATGAAGTCCATTTATGTACTTACACTTTCGCAGAAGACTGAAAGCAGCTTTTGTAGACATTCATCCTGCTGGAGCTATAAACAGTCTTCTAACCCTTAACCACACGCCAAATGCTATCTTTTTCAAATTAATAAGAAAAACGTGTAATAAATAGAACCTGTAAATATTTAACACGGGTTCTAGTACATCTCATTCTGCTTGTATTCTTCCTTCTGACCATCTTTAACCCTACTACCAGTAACACAGTGCAATAGAATGAGTATTTAGAACCCACATTCTGTTTCCATAAATGTACTTCAATTATTTTCTTATCGTGTATACACAAAAATAATTTAAGGCCTTCCAATAGTATTGTTGCAAACAGAATGGTAAAAACAGAATAGCAACAAGTAGTTGCAACCTGAAGACCAGACAGAGGGGATGGAAAGTAATAAAACTTTTTGTATGACAGCTATAACTGTAAGAGTCTCATCACTACCCAGTGTTGGTAAAACATCATTCCTCTGTTTTTGTTCCCTCTTTAGGTTTAACAGTGTATTAGCTTTTGAAAAGCAGATACACTAGATGTTTTGAGTTTCCCAGCTTGATTTCCTCATCTAGATCTTGTGCTGCTTAATATAATGCATAAGATACAGTATAAATTCTGAAATACAATGATATTTTGTAGAACATAAAAAATACCATTCTGTTTTCAGTGTCTTCATGTTCTGATTATTAAATCTGTATTCAGACAGGCAGTGCTTAGCACAAACATTTTCTTTCACCTAATTCATACTAATCTGCATTCCACATGCAGTCTCACTGCATATACCAGCTAGATTTCTTATTTTTCCTCTGGTCCCCACAAGAGATTATTATTAATATTACTTTTATTCTTGTCATTGTTTTGTCTCTTTCCCCCCTCACGCCAAATGAAATAGAGTGAGCAGAAAAAAATTGTGTTTTCTAGATTTGGGTCTGCAATGAAGAATAACGCCACTTATCTAACACCATGCACTTGATATTCGTACCAGTTTTCAGCCAGATTATCCTCAGTGTCATCTGGCCTTCCTCCATCTTCCTGCCTCCCTACCCTGTTTCCTCCCAATACATTTAACATCTTCGTAGCTTTGACTTAAGCAACAGAACTAAGACAACTCTAAAACAACTATAACAACCGAACATAAAAGTTTGTTGGTTTTTCCTGACATATCTATAGAAATATTAAGTTTAATATTTCACATTTATATAACATCTGCTTATTTATATAGAATGCTTTGTGCTCTTCAAATTCGAATCAAGGCCAAAATGATTCTTATTTCACAGTCACATGGTAAAATTTTAGAGGAAGATAGTAATGTGGTTTCTGGAAGTGGGAAAACAGCTTGCTCCATCACATATTAGCAATCTCTGCTGTGACAGGTGAATGAGCACAATGGCACCTATTGATAGCCTCCCTCCTCGCAGTGATCTTCAGTTTTAACTGGGGCATTTCTGAAGTCAGACCTGAGTTGCTGCTACCAAGTGCAAAAGAGAAGTGCAGTCCAGTGCAGGATGCAGCCTGCCCAATGCTGCATCTTGTACTGCAGCTAACACTGATGACCTCTGTCCTGTAACAGCTCTGAAAATTGACCTTGCAACAGCTACCACATCACTAGCTGCACAAAGCTAAATTCAGTCCTTCATCTTCATGTATCAGATCTCACTGCTCAGAATTTTCCAGCAATAAAACTGCTGAGCTGTTAGAGGAAATGCGAGCACAGAAACTCCCCACCCACAGAACCAAAGAATCCTGGATTGGAAGGGATCTCAAGAGATCATCAATTCCAACTGCCCCTCCAAAACAGGAACCATACAGTCAGTTATACAGGTAGACATCCAGGCTGGTCTTGGAAAGAAAAAAAAAAAAAAAAAACCTCATGTAGAAGGAGTCTCCACAGCATTTCCAGGCAACCTGTTCCAATATTCCATCACTCTTACCGTTCATCCACCTGTTTGTACTGAACTCCTTATACTAAAGTCTTAGGCCATTACCCCTTGTCCTACAGCTATGCACCGCAAGAAGAGCCTGGCCTCATCCTTTTGTCTCCCACCTCATTTTAGAGATTTATAAACATTATTCAGATACCCCCTCAATCTTTTTTTCCCCAGGGTGAGCAGACCAAGATTACTCAGCCTTTCTCATATGGGAGATGTTCCAAACCCTAAATCATTTTTGTGGACCTTTGCTGGTCTCCTAGGAGATCTCTGTCTTTTTCAGCCGGGGAACCCAGAACTGGATGCTGTATTCTAAATATGGCCTCATCACAGCAGAGTAGAGGGAGTAAATCACTTCACTTCTCCTTCTGGCCATACTCTTTTTAATGCATCCCAGGATACTATTGGCCTTCTTGGCTACAAGGGCACAATGTTGGCTCCTGGCCAATCTGTTGTCCACCAGAACACCCAGGTTCTTCTCTGCAGAGTTCCTGTCCAGCAGGACATTCCCTAACATGAACTGATGCACGTGGTTATTCCTCCCCAGGTACAAGACTCTACACTTGTTCTCATCAATTTCCCCTCTGCCCAAATCCACAGACTTTCCAGAACTTTTGGAATGGTAGCACAGCCTTCCAGTGTATCAGTCACTCCTCCCAGCTTTGTATCACCAGCAAAATTGCTGAGGTGAAGTCTGCTCCTTCATTCGGGAGCTGACAAGGAAGCTGAACAAGACCAAACTCTGAACCAACCCTTGGGGAGCACCGCTAGTTACAGGCCTTCAAACAGACTCTGTGCCATTAATGACAACACTCAGAGCTCTGTCAGCCAGCTATCAGTTCACCTCACCATCCATGCATCAATCCCATGCTTTCTAAGTTAAGTTTCATAACTAGGATGTTGTGGGAGATGGTGTCAAATGCCTTGCTGAAGCCAACACACACAACACTTACTCTACTTCCTGCATCTATTCAGCTAGTGATGACATTAAAGAAAGCTACCAGATTGGTCAAGCATGATTTCCCTCTGATGAATCTACGCTGACTGCTTCTGATAACCCTTTTCTCTTACAATTACTTGGAGCAGTTATACAGAACAAGTTGTTCCATCACCTTTCCAGGGACAGAAGAGAGGCTGATTGACCTCCAGTTTCCCAGATTCTCCTTCTTGCTCTTTTTAAAGGCTGGAGTGACATAGCCTATCTTCCAGTCTTCAGGCACCTCTCCCACTCGCCAAGACCTTTCAAAGATGATAGTTGTTCAGCAGATACCTCTGCCAGCTCTCTTCGCACATGCGGGTACATCCCATCGGGGCCCACGGATTCACACGCACCGATTTCTGCTAGATGCTCACTGACCAGATCCTCCTTGACCACAGTTCCTTTCCCCAGACTTTCTCTCTCACCTCTGGGATCTGGTACTCCTGAAGTCTAGTCTTAGCATTGAAGTCTGAAACACCTGTAAAATAAGGCCCTTTAACCTAATGCTCAATCTCATCACCAACGAGACTATAAGCTTTGCTACTAAGTGTGTTTATGTGCAAAATCTTGCAGAACAAATCCTGACTGAAAATGCAATTTCTAGGAGTAGTCCACAAAGACATCTTGTTCTAAGCCTCTGTGCTCCAGCAATTTTGGACTATTGATGCACTGAGAGAAAGGAGTCAAAGGAGATGGTTACAAGTACCTCTCTGTCAGAGCTTTTAAAACCACCGACCTTTATCTCAGTAAATTACCAATTGTTATTGATTGAAATGAAAGAGCTGAGTATGAATAAGGAATCCATTTAGGAATGAATTCCTCCTTTTTTTTTTTTTTTTTTTTTTTCTTTTTTTTCATTCTTTGTTACCTTGTTTTCACTTCTACTGGGATCATCCACAATTACAATAGAGACTGTATCTTGATTGCATTTCGTAAAATTTTCCAATTTTCTACCAGGAAAAACAGGTAGCAAAAATGCCAGATCATTTTCTATCAACACATGATTATTTCTGAGAGTGTCGTCTTCGCTCCAACTAGCTAAACCCTTCACTACTTCAAATAAGAAATAAGAAAAGCTTCTGAAAGAAAAATATTCAGCCATTGTGTTTTACAGTAAAATGCTAGAAACTGTCTTTTCCAGTTTGAAAGGCTTCATGTATGGCTATCATGTTAACAAGCTACAGACTAGCACTTGCTGAGCATATGCAATACAATCCAGATCCAGATTCAGAGATTGCTACAGTTGTGGGGAGTTCAGTTGATGGAGAAGTCCTAAGAAAGTTGTCTTTCTGAGGTAAGAGTCAAACTTTGACAGTACATTTCTGTTTGGGCTTGACTTCTCAAAAGATTTCATTATTTTCTGAGGCCCAAATAAAATATTTTTGATATACACTTACCTACACAGAACTACGTACCGGCAACTGCAAATCTAAGAGAGTCTCATCTTCAAGTAAGTGTAACGCTCCTTACAGAACTAAAATACTATATCCATTAAATCAGAGTTGAGCATCACAATATGTTTCCACAATTATATTGAAATGTGCTATACAGTGCATAATAATTTGAGGACTCAAAGTATAAATACATTTAAACGTGGCATATAAATTTCTGCTTAAGGATACTTTTCAAATAGGATCTCCTGCTGAAAGAGTTCATTCTATCTAAAAAGTAGAAACCTGTCAATAATACTCGTATGTCCTATAAAATGTTTTCATTCCTTTCATGGTACGTTATGCTCCATCAGTTTCCTTAATCCTAGCTGCAGTTCACGTTGCCATGCTGAAACAGCTCACTGAGCAGTAATTTATCTCTTGACTGTGGCATAACAACCACAAATACAGGTTATTCTGGGAGTGAGGATTTGCATTGCATAAACTGTATTTTTAAAATCATTTTCAAATGAGATTAATTCATGATAGGGAAATTATTCCGCTATTTTTAGATCTGGTTTCCAAGACACTTGAGGCTGAGTCTTGAGTGTTTTGTTGGGTATCAGGCAGAATCTTCATTTGAGGATTAGGGATTTCTGTAAAAACGAAATGATACCGCAAGAGAAATGAGAAGATGTTTCCCCCATTTACTTTAATACCTATTTAAAATTGGCATTGGAAAGATAATGACAGATTGCATTTTAGCTGAATTTTTCAGCTGTGCACTAGATGACTTGTATTTCTTTTCAATTAGGCTGACTGCTTTAGCGTGGTAGGAGATTACTTCTCCCGCATGCTGAAAAGATATTAACAATTAAAATGGAGGGGGGAGCAAGAAGCAGGGGATTATTGCAGTTTTCCTCACCAGATGACAAAGGTTTCTCTGCGTAAGTATCTCGTTTTAATGTTTGCCATTAAGTGAGGATGGCACGCATTGAATAGATACAATTACTAAAGAAAGTATTACATACATCTATACATATTTTAAACCAAAAGTAAATATTTACATAACAGTGGTATTTAAATATGTTAGCCTCATACATCAGAGCAAAGCTTTTTTAACGTGTAACCCTGTGTGAAATGTGCTTCTCAAGTTATCAAGGCCCAGATGCAGAAAATGCTTTTGTTATTTACTCCTGAGTCACGCCTTCAAGAGAGGAAGAAAAACAAGGGATGTGGGAGTCCTTCCTCTCTGGTGTAATGGATGCTGTGGGTGCAGTGGGACAGAACGGGATGCCACCTGCATCCTTCTTGGAGCAAATTTCACCAGATTTCTCATCATCAGGTTACAGCATTAATAGAATAGCCCCCATGACTTTCTTATAAATTACTATTGATTTCATCAACAGGAATACAACTCAGTAACAACGGCACAACCTCATTTCACGTAGCCTGCAATTAACTAACTCTCTTCTGTAAACCACCTGCCTGAGAAGGCAAGCAAATGTACTGCAGAGATCAGTGGGATCCAGCAACTTTTTTGTTCTCTCAAAGCTCCTTGCTTTTGTTACTAAAATGTGTCTGGATTTAGGTTACAGAGGCATTCTATATTGCCAGTGCCTTTTAAGAATCTTGAAACATCTGTGAAACAATGTCTTCATCTACTGTTTCCTTCCTCCTTATTTTTCTATACATCTTAATAGTAATCCAAATTTATGTTCATTTATTAAATATATCAGCAACTAGGTGAACCTGCAGCTATCATAATTCCATTTGCATCCCAACAGGCAATAGTATAGCTGGCTCCAAGTACTGCCCACTTTCATCCTTTCATCCTACTCCAGTCACCCAAGCCCAATTCTAAAGATTTATGTCAAACCCTTTCTGGATTATGTCTATGAGTCGTAGGTTTGCTTTTTTTTTTTTTTTTTTTTTTTTTTTAAATAATAGAGAAAGAGAGAAAGAGATGTGGAAAGGTACCTATGCACAATGTATAACTAACCATGAACTCAAGAAAGCTCATTTTGTTAATGTGTGAAACTACCAGGCCCCACATACAACCATTTTTTGCAACTCTAACAGAACAACTTAAATCTTGATGAAATCCATAGACATGGACTTCATCTTCCAAATCTAACCCAGCCCAATTCTAATAACTTGCTACCATACAACTATTCAGAATCCTCTGAATTATTTCCTAGTAAAAAAAAATACTCACACCTTTTTTTTTTTAATTAATGCATATTTTGATAACATTTCTAGGACCCAGATCTTCAATTTCAGTAAGACTGTGTCTTGCAATTGATCTTAGATACACTAATTAACAGCTTTTGAAAATGTAATCTTAGGCTGAATTAAGTCTTGTAACAGCTGTGGCAAGTTTTTCATTCATGCAATCTAGGATAGACAAGTATAATTAGAACCAAGATCTAAGTACCTAAGACCAAAAGACAGTACAAAAAAAAATTAAAAAAAAAAGACTACTTACATTACTCCCCTGTCTACTACCTTCAAGAATATTCAGGAAGAAACATATTATGTTCTAAAGCCACTTTTCTCCTGAGAAGGAAATTACACTGGTAATAAAGATGATTGTAAAATTTAAGTATGTTGATACCTATGCATATGCACACACATTTCCATATCGTCATGCATCTGTAGCTTGTTCTTTGTTCTTTTAGACTAGTATCTACAAACTTCAGAACAGGCACTCCTGATTTTATCGGAGCAAACACTGATCAGAACAGCATCTGTCCTCATCTTTCACACAGAAAGGTTCTGAATGAAAATCCTCACATCAGGTGAAGATCTCACTCGTCATTTGCAGTTGCCTCAGTCAGTTTGAGCAACCTCTACTTCGTGTGGGTTTTTATTTCACAAAACAACTTCATTTTTGGAAACTAGACAGAAGGATAGCCAAAAATGCAGAGATGGAACTACTCTGAGACAAAGCTACTAGATTCTCATTCAAAGACAAAACAGAACAAATGAAGCTGCTTGGAACTATATTTATGAAATAGACATAGAAACAAATGCCCTGAGCGGTGGTTATTACGGCAATTAGCATTAACAATGTGAACATAGACCTACTGTGCTAAAAGCTGCAGTTTAAAAAGGTGACGGTTAACACGATCAAACCAGGTTTCACTGTTTGTCAGGTTTGTCACTGAATTTGACACTTATCTGCTAATGGTAATTCAAAAGTCTTAACTACTGTTTACAACACTCATATGTTAGTACATATATACAATACTTCCATTACCTGTAAGCCTCTTCGTCACAAAACACTGTCCTTCTCCCAGCTCTTTATCAATGTGCATGCCTTGCACCCAGAGATCAGCATCTTTGGTTAGCCCATTATTATCTTCTCTGCTGAGATGTTACAAAACATTTAACTAAGAGTGCCAGCTTCATTTGTCTTTCATATATTGCAAGCAAGCAGAGAGCTCTACAAATCTCTGGAACAGTAAATGTTGTCTATCCTCATTGGTTACATGGTCTAATTCATTTTCTAGTTTGTTTTGATATTTTTCTAACAGGTAGGATTGTGGAAAAAAAAGTCATACATTTATGGAGATCAAATTTAACCAGTATTATTTTAAAAAAATAAATAAAGAAAGAAAATGAGTAATCCCTTATGCATAATATAGGAATGAACTTGAGCTCAGTTCTATTTAAGGGATAAAAGCTGCCATGGTGTAAATTTGGGAACTGTATTAGGAATTTAAGTGTCAGGTTGCAATGGATAGGCAATATTTTTGCTGTGCTAAGCCACTGGGCTACAACAAAGATTCAAGCCAACTAACCTGCCTGCTAAATTAGAAATCAACCTTGGGTCGGTCCTACAAATAATCCATGATCAACAACAAGAGAATAAAAATTATACACATATACAGGTCTCTGGGTCTGATTATATATTTACTTCACAGAGAACAAACCCATGATTGCTCAGATCCCAAATATCTTTATTTCTTCTATTTAAAATGCATTTAGACTGGAATTACAAGCAACTTGTGTACATTCACTTCATTTATGCACAGCAACTCATGGTAAGAGCGAGTTTAATCTCCTTGCTCTATTGATAGGAAGAGGACATGAGTTTCAAACCACCCCTTAGTTTCCATTAACATCCTTTTCCTTATATTAGTGACAAAAGAGGAGTGGGGAAGGGGGAAGGGAGGGGATGCAGGGAGAGACAAGAGGAAGAGGGAAGTAAAGATCTGTTTCATCCTGACATGAGAACTGAGATTTTAGATACTATCCACTACACTAGTACAAACACTAGACATTTTCTGAAAACTGACAATCGTCATCAAATAATCACAAACATCATTGAACTGTAAGAGATTAAAGACAACTATAAATAGCTGAAGTAACTCCCTGTAATCCTGAACGAGTTGTATGCACAGAAACTCACAAGGAGGCAGCAATTAAGGTTAGGATAAACCTCTGAAAGTCATCTGGCTCAAACCTTTGCTCAGCTCCTCCTAAATGACTAATATCTGAAACAATTGTGAAACAAGAAAGGAGGATAAGTCTTCCACATGGAAAGTCCTAGGGATAGTATGAAATTAAAAAATATAAATAAGGATTTCCCTGAATTGTGGCTCGTATCTCTGCTGCTCTCCATTTGGAAATTACAACCTTTCAAAATTACTTGCAAAAAACAACTGGTAGAACTAACACTGCATTTTTGCAATGTCTAAGATAGTCACCTTTTTACTACATGATGTTCTCATCACATTTCCTAGGAATTTCCAGCCCCAAGCTCTTGCAGTTGAATTGTTTCAATGGTCACTGAAACCGTAGTAAATCAGAATTTCTGCAGATAAAATAACTTCTTAAGAAGCTCCCCGGAAGCTGGGAAAAAAGAATCATTTAGCTCAAAATCTGTTTGCTTGAGTGTGGTTGCCTTTATAGGACTGGTCCGTTTTGTATGGAATTTGTCCGGGCCATCAATTATTAATGGCAAGGAGCTTCAACAGTTACCTCCCAATTGGTTACCTCCTAATTAACATCTAGCAGCCTCCAGCTCTAGAGTTTTGGCAGCACAGTGCATGTGCAGTTTATATATCCGTAACTGAGGATCTGACACACAATGATTACTCACATTTATGCCTAAATACAGAGGTAAATACTGTGGGGGGGTAGGGAGGGGGAAATGAAGAAAAAAATAGTAAAAATATATTGACGAATTGAAGTTATTCAAATACAACTGACACTCTCAGCAAATAACAGTACTCCTCAGACTTCACAGAAGCCTTGGTAATTCCTTATATTTCCAAATTTTATGACTTTATGAAATAATTTAGCACTATCACAACTCTTACTGCTTCAATTTTTGACACTTAATGTTTGTAATAGCACTTATTTTCAATGAAAAATAATATTAAAAAACATCAAAAAGCAAAAAGTCACAAGAACAAGACAAGCACTTTCTAGGCAAGTGGTTCCAATAATAAAACATTAAAGCCACAGCTTCAAGTTCTCACCCACAGATCTAGCAGCACAACCTTGGCCAGTGCTAATTGCTGATCGCTTTCAAGAAGCTAG
Source organism: Centrocercus urophasianus (assembly GCF_019232065.1). Taxonomy (NCBI): domain Eukaryota; kingdom Metazoa; phylum Chordata; class Aves; order Galliformes; family Phasianidae; genus Centrocercus; species Centrocercus urophasianus. Next base: position 3,713,536 of record NW_024884889.1, on the reverse strand, counting down.
AAATACTGCTGCAGGTGGCACACACCTGGTCTTCTCGTCTCTGCCAAAGTCAACACTGCAGTGGCTGTGAAAAACAATTGTCTGCATTCACTTCTGTGCAGACCAAAATGTGCAGATAACTTACTGAAAAATAAGACGTGGACCCAATTGTTAAATCTTTGTATACAATCAGGGTTTGCTATCCTCCGAGCTTCAGAATTGGATTATATGTAGCTACATAAAAATATAAAGTATATATACATACATATATATAAAGTATACACAGACTTATCAAGAAAAATCAAATAAGTTCCAAAGTGTGACAGTCACCACTAAGGACTGGTCTTATTTCAAGATCCAAGAAATTGAAATACCAATGCAAACGTACTCAAAATACTGGGAAAAAAAAATGCATTAGTGCAACTTCTACTGCAGATATATATGTTGTGTCACTCACCTATTTCTGCAGACTACACATTTCCCACTCGTCCTGGTTTTATCAGCATCCCTTAATGTGACATCATGTGCCAAGCTGCTGGGTGCTAAAGCACAGTGCACTGTGGTGCTGTGCTCACTCATCCTGCACTTCCAACACTCTCAAGTAAATCCTGGCTCTCCAAGAGTAAGATACACTGAGAAAGGACAGCCATATTTCAGTTCCCAGGAGCCTCCAACACTCTCTACACGATCTCCAATTCTGGGTGATGGGGGTGAACTGACATCTTTGTTTCAGGCTAGTGCCTTTTCAGTAGTCAGAACAATCAAACAAAAGGGAGAAAAGAATTATTACCCATAACCCTTTTTTTTTTTTTTTTTTTTTTTTTAAACACATCTTTATCTTATATTGTTTTACCATTTTTATAGTAAGTTTGTTATCTCTCCTTTTCTTAATTGGACTGTTTTTGTTTTATTTCTTCCCAAATATGGGAAATGGGAGGGTGAAAGGGGCCAGGGAGGACTTCTCCCCTTTTTTTCCCCGTCACACACAAAATCACAACACTGCTCTATTCAGGTCACAGAAAGTATGACTTCATTACTGCCAGTTAGTTCTGAAGTACTGTGGGCCTCATACTGAAGTCCTTACAACGCCATTTTGTTGATGTGCCTTGGTTGCGCTGAGTGCAACCAAACACCATCATGTAGGCTTGAGGCCAAGTGCAGCCCATGCATTCAATAATACCGTTGGTGGAGATGTGAATATTAGGCCTTCAATCAGAATAAACTGTATGCTAAATCAGATAGGAATCAATTTTTTTTTTATTTTTTTTTTAATAATAAAACCAAAGCAGTCTTGCAAAACTCTTATCTTGATCCAATCTTATTTTCCATTTATGCTAACAATGTGGAACAGGTAGCTTGGAGCTCTTTATCTTTTTCACTGATTGTACCATTTCGTATTCTCTAAGTACTTCATTGTGCTCAGTTATAAATGAGCTGTAACAGAATTTTAATAAAACGCAGGAAACACTGTCTGATTCGAGTTTGCTATTAAACACAAGTAAAATGAAATTTATTATTTCAGTTGGGATAATACATTTAATACTGATAATGATAGATTGCCCAAATACTAACTTCTACTCAGATGTTACTGAAATGTGTTACAGCTTACAAACATTTAAGTATTTTGTTAGGCTGTGCTCTGTTTCTTTACTGTACAACAGGAAATAAAATCAAATTACTTTTTTTTTTTTTTGTACTGTAGCATGCTTTGTTAAGTTCATTCAACCAAGAAAATGCAAGTTAAATAAATTAGTTATTTCCTATCAAAGAGTATGTCAGTGCAACATGTTGAGTAGCTTCTGCATGATACTGAAGAGATTTCATTTTCACAAGCTGTTTTTGTTGTAGAAATTTCCTTGTTTCCTTTGTATCTCACACAGACTATTGAATTAGACTTCCATGTACAGAAGATATCTGGATATATTGGGCAGGTGTTCATTTACACAGCACTGCTCATTATATATATGTTATGAGACTAAATTTTCCATACTTGTTGAGGTTTGTTAACTGTATAATACATAGTTTATTATCTTGTACTGACAGTACAGGAAGATTTTTTAAAATGAAATTTACTGAAATTTAATAGTCAAGGTTTTAAATCCTTTTCTCTGAATACTGGCTGAAGTACTAAAACTTCATTCCTGGTTTATGAATATACTTTCCTTGCATACATTATGCATTCGATTTGCAGATCAGTTATTTGACAAGTACTGAGAGGAAGCCATTTTCCCTTTCTCTGCCCAGCTGTTCTAGGCAGACAGAATAAAGGAACTCTATAAACCATTTTACCTTCCTGCAAATCCACAGAAAATAGACACTGGTCTATTGTATAAACCCCAGTCCCTCATTGGTGTATGTAAGTGATATTTTTACAATGCAGTTCAAATGTATCAAGTAAAATTTAAAAATGTAGCAGCTTTTTCAGCATCGAAATGTAAACAACTTCTTGTTTCCCTACAATTCCATGCACAATTCAAAAGAGGCATTCAAATGAAGAAGAAAAAAAAAAAAAAAAAAAAAAAAAAAAAATCACTTGGGTAAAACTGCCAGGACACATTTGGAAATCTGCTTTAAAGCAAAGAGAACATAGATTTCATTAATGGCTGTTCACAGTGTTCTGATAACTACAATAACACTGTTTTAAATTTGCCCTTGAGAATCCCAAGAATTTGCAAAGTCTCTGTGCTGAAATGTGTTGGGGTTTTTTTTTTGGTTTTTTTTTTTTTTCCCCAAATGTCTTAGTTGACTCCTTCTAATGTAAAGTTTTATTTAAAAGAGTCACACTTAATGTCTTACTTGTGTGTGGAGAAGCATCTCAAGCAACTACCCAGTGAGGAAGCTGAAGCCTTTTCTTTACTAACACTTAACTAACACTAGTTAAAGAAAGACTTTTAGATACTGTTATTGATAGGGGTGAAGGATGCATGCTGGTAGCGTCATGCATGCTATTAAACTATTAAGGCTCTTTGCTCTGTTTTTGCTTACTTTCTATCCTGGAATTTTTGGAGAAACAAAATCTAATATCGACCAAAATGAAATAGCCTGCCACGTAAAGACTGAACCAGAAGTATGATTGCTTTACTTATAACCCTTGAAAAAAGCTTGTTATAACAAAGTGCTAAGATTTTTTACTGTCTCTCTAAGCACTTATAAATGACTCTCTTGTATTAGTATCCAGTCCTGTGGAATAAAATCTGGCACTACACTAATGTTGACAGAGATGGTTACATCAATTCCGCACTATTCTACACTAAAAAGCAGCAAGATTTCATCTTGTACAAGTTCATTTAAAGATATTTGAGGAAACTTAAAATGTCTTCTCTCCAGCTGATGTGATGCAAGTCTGGAAATTCATACAATAGGCTTAGATACTAATGGAAGTGCTGAGCCCTGTCTTCTCCAGAATGTAAGGTAAAGTCAAGGCACTAAAAAAATAAAGAGCTAGTCAAGATATCATCCCCTTGGCCCATGCTATTCCCGTGATTTTGTATTACGTTGCTTCACAGCCTAAGAGTATTACCAACGTATTTGCTTCACTGGAGCTATACTTGATAGAAAGCCAATGTGTTAAAGAACACCGATTCATAAATTAGGTTGATGGTATTATTTAATCTTTCAGAGGAGAACTGATCCCTCCCCGAGATTAACCAGTCTAACATCAAATTAACAAAGACTACAAAACACATTATCCCATTTAAACGTCATTGCGGCTCTCAATGTACATTTTGGTGGTACTCACGTATAAGTATTTCAAGGTGTCACCTTGTACAGCCATGGGAGAGACTCAGGTTTACTTGGTTATAGAAGGAGCTCAGGAAGTAAAGCAACCTTGTAGTTTCATATGGATTTAAACCCTGGGCAACAGTTTTGAGGGAAAAATAAACAGACAACTTGCTCTTATCAGCCACTATCTCCTGTAGAGACTAGGGGAACAGAGGAAGTTATTAACTGCATTGTTGGCTGCTCCCATTTCTGTGACAAGGCCACAAAAATAAACGCTACTTTCTCAGCGGTTTAATTACTCTTTGGAGACAAGGTGTCTAAGAAATCAAGGAACTTGAACTTTTTATGTCTTTCTCCTTCTTCTATTTCTTTTCTTCAGTGCAGAACCTCCTCAACCAACTGTTCGACTAACACAGTCCCTCTGCCAGCAAGCACTCAGTGAAGAAGATGTAAACACAAGTACATTCAGTGCCATCCAGCAGCAGACTCCGGCACTGCAACAAAGAGAAAACATCCTCACCAACCAGGGATTCATGGGAGGTATTGCAGGGCCAAGCCTATGGGGTTCCTGTTGTCCACAGTGAAGAGGCTGCCACACTCTTGAAAGCCACATTGCCTTGGAATACTCTATGAAATCAAGGCTGTGGATTAACCCACTTTCTCTTGAGGTAACATGCCTCTCTCCTATTGAAGCTTCTTTTTTCTGCAGTCAAAAAGAGCGTGGGCTATTACCTAATTAAGTTAATTTTACTGCTGTTGAACTTCAGAATATACACATATAAGCCATGTCTGGCTGAAAGGACAGTGGTAATAACATCTCCTGATGAAAAAAGTAGAGCAGGAAGATCACAGGTGTGGTTCAGTGTACCTTATTCTGAGAATGCTCTTACTTCCTGAAGGTAAGCACAAGTTAACATGACTGCTTTCAAAACTGAATAGTATTTTTATTATCTCCCCACTTTCTTGCTGCAAATCATGAGAAATCACTGTACGGTTATTCAAGGAGTAATATCTTCTTTTTAAGTGAATTTGATTGCTTTTAGAATGCTTAGTTAAAATCATTCATGTAAATTACCAACTTGATATTGGTTTAAAACAGGCTTTGTTTAATGTGTTTTAATAGAAAATAATCAGTGCAGTATATACAATACGTTTCCATTAGAGTGCTGCTGCATAAAAATATTTTATAGTATATCATAAACAGTTTTGTGTTTACAATACATTTCTATTAAAGAGATCTGTTATAGAAGTAGTTTTCAAAATCAAGTAGTAAACAGTTTTCAGTATGGAATGTGTTTCCATTAACAGTTGCTGCATAATGAAAGCATATTTAAAAAAAGAAGGCATAAAAGGTGCATTAGTGTAGAAAATTCCAGCAAAAAAATTATAATCTGTTTTTGACAACATTTACTTACTGCATTCCTGGCAGAAACATATGCTACAGTATGAATTGCTGGTTTAGACATGTGAAATATTATTCGTAATTGCTGTAAAAGCATTATTCTTTCAGAAGACTTCCCAATGGTGCAGATGCTGGATTAGAGCAGGTTGTGCACCACAGCAGTACGCAGAGGCTCAAACCAGGAAAGGGCAAGGCAGTACATCAATACCAATAAGAAAACTTCTGTTCCAAAGGTTTGACCACTTTAAATAAAAGAAAAAGGAGGGAAGGGAGGTGGGAAACAGTGAAGGAGAGAAGAAATGGGGTCTCTAAGGAGATACACCTTATTTGAAGTCGTAGCACATCCTCAGATGTCCACAGTCCTAAGCAAGGCCTGTACAGCTCTGTAGGATATTCGGTATAGAGACATTTTGTTTAGTTTTCTTATTCTGCAGGAGACATTTGAGATGGCAACTGCTGCATTCTCTGCTTGTTCTTCACTAGTACTGGCAATGGATGTATTGTAAGCCTCCGCATTTAAGGGACCTGAACAAAAAGATTAGAGATTCATTCCACTCAACCGGTGGGAATTGCCTTCAAACGGACTTCAAGTTCATTTAGGTGCATACAAATCATCTCAACTCAGTTGTTTTTAAACATACCTAATCTCATTAAAACTGCAATTATTTTTTTTTTTAACTCGTAAACAAATGCTAGTCTGTAGGACATAATTACTGTAGGTTCTTGTTCCCAAGACTTAACAGAGCAGTTTTTCTGAAAAGCTCATGATTTTAAATCAAATATGTTGCTAGAGGTAGCTATTGTATGTGTTTTTATAAGGGTTCTCTCATCCCAATAGAACAAAAGCATAAGGCAAAAAAAGATGTATCGTAACACTGTAAGATACAGGAACTGATTCAGAGCTCATTTACACTTTTATAAATTGAAAAACATATCACTTCAGTCACTTCTCTAAAATGATTATGATAAGCCATAAGGAATTAATGCAAATAATTAATACTTGTATCAAGAATATAATAAATATTTTCCAATTTGCATTTTGTAACTACATTATAATATTTACACTCTAAGGAGTGTATACTGCATGTTATATTAATACCTTTAAATCAACTTAATGTTTAGTGCACCTCCATTAATGTAATATTATGGTTAAGGAATTTAAATACATAAATGCCAAGAAATTCTAAAGCTGTTTCCCACAACAGCCATAACTCAGTCACAAATAAATCTTAATAATAACAGGAGTATTTTAAAATATGAAAATTAATTCATTGAAGTAGACTTCTTGGAAGACACAATCTCTTCACAGTTTGTTTCAATTACTTATAAGCATTTTGCTCTCAGTAGCCAGTCAGAGCCAAGCAATCTCAAATGAGTCCTGCTTCTCTGAGGTCTCATACGACTTCTACAGCAGTGCATCATCATCTGCTCAGTAGAATCCTTCTGACTGCTCATTTGTAAGTGAAAGTAAGGTTTTTCTAGGTAATACAAAGGCCTCAATGAGGACTATGCAATCAGTTTCAAGTAACACACACACCCCAAACTAAAAACTGCCCTCTCCTTTATTCTTCCCCAGTCATTCCCTCACACTACCAAGGAAAGTCCTGAGCAGCTGGGTACCAGGTTACAGCAGCTGTTCTGTCACCTCCAAACTGCTGTTGCAGCTGATCAGGTTGAAGCAAACAACATCGTAATTGCTCTCAGTAATGGATGCAGAACAAACAATAAATAACACTGAATTCTACAGCTTGTTCAACCACTTCCTTTGGCTATCTGCACACTCTATTCACCAACTGTTTTTACCTAGCATTTGTTTAGCTAGGATAGGCATCATTTTTTGCTCTGGTGCCTTCTGCTTCTGTTTGGCTCTATTGCTCAGGGATCAAGCAAAACTAGCTATAATTAGCAAAGAAAACGATTAAGTGAAATCGACCAACCCATTCCTACTATGCTGCAAAATATTGTTTCTTTGGAACTCAATTTACAGACACTGTTCAAAGTTATAGCACACAGTGCTACACAGAGATAAATTTCCTCAACATGTTGTAGAGTAACATTAGGCCTATGCCTGTCAACATTTATTAACATTGAAGAAAATTCCCTCATTCTATAAGCTTAGGGACCTACTCTTCTCAGTTTAATGTGGTCACTACCTCAAATAATTACTGTAATAAAAAATAATGGAGCATATCCCCAGACATAAGGACCAATCATGGGACTTATACATGATCTAAGGAATGCTAAGTAACCACTTCCTCCGCTTGGCAGTACATGAGCATGTACAAACTTTTAATTGATAAATAATACTCTCTTGAAAAGTGATTTAAAAGGAGCTTTGAGGAAAGAAAGACTTTACAAGACCTATAAATATGACTTATGTGGAAGTTCACGCTACACATATCAAACTCTGGCTGTTGCTCTTGAGTGCTCATGGGAAGCATTTAGAGAAGGTTACAAGAGCTTTAGTATTTCCAAATTGGTAAGGAAAATGATTCCCAGTTATTAAAGACTTCTTTCAGCTTTAACTACACATCTGACATCAGTGTAAAGAGGAAGCAGAACAGTAGGAACTTGTTATAATGAAATGTTTGATAGGTTCACTGCAGCTATGTGAGAAGAAAAAAGTCCAAAAGAAAGTGAAACTTCTTATTAAGATCTGTCTAAAAATATAAGCTATAGGACACAGTAATCCATAGCCGAATTCTACGGCAATAAATAAATAAAACTACCAATTTAGAAGCAAATTGTGTACTGCAAAGTAAAGATAAAGAAGGGCCAGTGAAATAACTGTTATTTAATTAGGTTTATATTTGTTAACGGCCACAAATAAATTATTATAGTAAATACTGTATGCTTGCTAAACAGGAAAAGCAACCTACACATCTAAAATCTTATGATGTATTACAATTTGTTACTGGTATTGACTCCTTGGGATTTCAAGTATGGCAAGACAATTAACAGATAGTAGGTGTTTCTTCTACAGGAAATTATCTCCTTTCATTAAGTCACCAGACAGACTTCATGGCTGTATACTATCTAATTAACACATGCATTTAAAATTCCTTTTTTTTTTTTTTTTGTGTGTGTGTGCGTAACCTGCATCATCAGTACCATGCGTCTTTCTTAAATCATATTATAAAGTATAATAAACATCCCAACTTCAGTTTTTAACAGGCAATGTATGTTTGAAATAACTTGGGAGTGCGTTTAATACACACACAGAACACAACTCAAAAGCTAATGTTTTACCAAGTCAGATATTCATCCTATTAACAGGAAACGTCATCTTCAATTTAAAAGAAGCCATTCATATATACTTAACCATAATACTTAACAACAAAATTATCTGTGTGCAAATTAATGGGGGGAAAAAAAAAAAAAAAAACCAAGTCACAAACCTAGAAGCTTTGCTCAGAGAAAGTGACCTTCCATTCATTTTTAACAACAGGATTCCTACCAGTGTTGTTTGTGTACACTTCCACTACACTACCACTTCCATCCCTATTTGTACTGAAACAGTTTGTCACACTTATCATAGACATTGGTGAATATCTGTGAAAAATACACAGATAGAAGTAGATTTAAGCATACCTCTGAAAAATTAAAAGGCAAATAAAAACTGAGACAGTAGCCTCAAGTTACCCAGGGTAAGCAGTATGACTGCTGCAATTCCTTCTAGACCTATCTTATGAAGAGTATCTTCTCCTGAAATGGCTTCAGATTTGTCTTGCATAAGTTTATGCAAGAAAACTATTGCTAAAAGAAAGGTCATTTATAGTTGTAACCCCCAGGGTCTTGACTGCATCCATGCTTAGCCTACCCAAGGGTGAACCTAAGAGAGAATATAAATTTGTAGCATGACCACGCCTCTGACTCTAAATTTTGTAAGCAATACGCCTCAAGTGGGACAAATGAGCACATAACCAGCTTTAACTTTTCTACAAACATTCAGATTTGGGATTGTTCTCTAGGTCAGTCACACTGAAAGCCAATTGATAATAGATACGTTAACGCACTCCCGAAAATACCCTCGTTCACTAGGAACACTGCTGCTTCACGCAGTTATTTACAGAACTTTCAAAAGACACTTCTTTACCTCGGAAAGATCCAGGGTGAGAGGGAATTCCTTCTGAGAGAGTCAAGAGTTAATTAGAGTTACTTATAAATATGAATGTTATAAAACAAAACCCAGAAGGACTGATGTTTAATGCCCCAGAAGTGAAAATCACATGCCTGCGCTATTATGAGAGGTTTCGTTGGCATAATTTCTAGGCAGAACCTCAGCCATTATAAGGGTTCTTTTTATCATTATTTTAGAAACATAAGGAGAGTGCTTATATTAATGTTTGAACGCACACAAATAAGTCAACAAAACTATGCTCTTTTTAGACTTGCTAGTCATAAATCAGTTGCTGAAATAGTTAGATGAAACAAATAAAATGCTGATTTACTCTTTCTTCATCATAAGAATGTATGCAAATAAACGTCTGCAGCTTGTCTTTTATATACCATTTTACACTTTATCGTATTACTTGACATTTCTAGAGCTTTATCTTGTTTTTCATCTGCAGATTCAGTAGTATATTATAATCTTTAATTAAAGAGTGATAGACACGTGGTAGCTGTTTTTCTTTTCATGCGATCGTGTCAACTAAAGTTATCTACTTTAAAAAACAAAACTTACCATGAACATTATAACACAAAAAGTAATTTTCAGATTTCAGACAATAATCCATTTCTTTATTTATACTAACATTAAAAGAACACATCAGTTCTCTGATACGCAAGAGCCACATTAGAAATAACCACCCTTATTAATTTTTGAAGTTAAATAACCATGTATTGGCAGTCACCTTTTTGGGAGAAGTCAACAGAACAAAAGCTGCCTGGACTGGGAATAACTGACACTGAGTCTCAGCAGGATGTGGCAATGGAGAATCCCCATCCTACCAAAACACTTGAACTAGGCCTATCAATGGCAATTTTTTATTGCTTGATTTATAAATAAATAAATCAATAAATAAATGGCCATCCAGCACTTGACAACCTTGCAACTGCCTCATGCTTGAGGGATTGTGCTTATGCAGACTGTGAGAATAACTTCATACACAAAAAAAGAAATCATCATCATCTAGTTTTCCTACCAAAAGAAAGCAGCTTGTGATCTTGATAAAATCCCTCGTTTATACGCTCACACCCAGCCACAAACTCAGTCATTTGCTTCTGTGGGGAGCAAAGAAAAGCAGAGCTGGTACAGAAGGACGAGTACAATCAACCTCAACTAACGCACCACCCCAACAGCCAATATCTTCTGGAGGCTACTCCATTCTACACTGCACCCTAGGAGGGAAAGAGCTTCCTGAATGGCTCTATGTCTGTTGTCTTATCACTAGACCACTTTTATCATGCATGTAAAATGATGAGTATGATTAAACTGGTTTTGTAGAAACCAGGGGTTTCTATCATTAATAAACACTTCCGTACTTTACTTTTTATCTGAAAAAAAAGAACACAGACAATAGATGGTCTAATAGATTGTAACTCCACAATCACAGCAGTGTTTTTAACCATAGGAAAGATTACAAGCTAATGTATTAATTAGTATATGCTCGCAAAGCTAAAAAATCCTATGACATTTTTCATTATTCTCCTGAAATAACAGTCAGTTGCTAAAAGCCTGTTTAACATTTGTAATCCACAAAACCTTGTTATGTTTAAGTACTCAGAATATAATTCCGCATTGCTGATGAGGGCTGACCACTGAGATAACTGCAAAAACTGTCAGATGAGTATGTACAACCAGACCCCTAGTACTGCTTACCTAAGTTTGCAGCTCTGACAGCCATATGCCAAAGCTTCCCAAAGAAACCCCTGTTATAAATAATGCCTTTGTTCCTTGAGAGATAGAGAGGGATACTCTGAATAGTTAAAGATGTCTGTGAAATCAGCTATAGGAGGACAAGCCCCCCATCTCACAGGCTGTAATTCCTGCTGCCGGTCAAAGCAGTTGTTACCTAGTATCCTTGGTTTTGACACACTTGATGACAGATATTATAGAAAAAAAAAAAAACCAAAAACGAAACAAAACATCTTAAGGCTTATGGCCATGCCTTTCTAGGAACCAAAGTGCAAATTCAGTTCCCAAAACGGCAGGAAGGAGAAAGCCTCCCCTTTCAACCCCTCCTTCCCCCCAATCAACATGCACATGATCACTAATACTGAAGTGATGTTACAGCTGCGAAGCTGAAATAAATTTTCTTTCTTGTCTGTATCATCCTATTAACAGTAATGTAGTTTGTAGCAGATTATCTTACTGTCACTCCAGAGAATACGTGTTTTATTGATGAAAAGTATAAGTCATTACCAGTAATGTCACTGAAGGTGCCTATGTTGGTAGCAACAGAATGGAAAACACAAATACAACGTTAAAGGTAACAACCAGAAGGAATGCAAAAATAGTCAAGTGCAAAGTTGAAATAAATTTTAAAAGAAAAAAAGTAAAATTCAGACAATCCAAGTAGTTACAAGGGGTCCAATTCTGCTAGCTACAGTCAGTTCCCTGCTACACAACATGGTAAGGAACTGAAAAACTTCAGGTATTGAAAAAACCAAGATTATAGACATGCTGTGACCATATTGCATGGATCTCAACAGCTCTGTGGAGTCAGCTCGAATCAAGCAAGGCTCATAAGACACCGTTCAGCTCTGTCCCCAGCTGACCTGCAGAGCCACTCAAATGCCGCTGCTCCCTCCTGCAGGCTCTTACTGCAGTGGCCCTGAGTGAGCGCTCTGAACTGCTGTGGCTCTGTGCCCAAGCTGATGATCTCTCCCTGGAACCAGGCGCTGGGATCCTCACCGTGACAAAACCAGCTCCAGTGAGCTCCACGTCACCATCTGTGGGGTCAGCAGCAGCTGCCCCTAACCCAGGAGCACCTGCAGCCAGCTGGGGTTAACTGCAGAGAGTGCACTGCCTTTATGCTGAAGTTCATCCTTTAGGCAATGAGCCTCAGTGACAGAGGAGAAGCAGAGGACAGATTAGCTCCAAAATGAAATGTCGCTATGCAGGCAGATCATGAGAAAGTTATTGGCAGAATTTCTTTTGCGTTCACCGATATTTAAGGATAAGTGTAAACTGAGACATGTAACTAACCTCCCGTGTTTACATTTTTAAATGTTTCAGTTAATTCTGTTCATTCTGGACACACACTAAACCCTGCAGGCTTAGGATTCACTTAGCTAAAAACAAAACAAAACAAAAAAAATGAAAATCTGTTATGCATATTTTAAAAAAATGAAGCTTGTCAAATCACCAGATGAAGGGAGACATGCAAACACATTCTGAAATCTTCCAGGTATCCCTTTTGACCACTGAACACAGATTAAAAGACAAATTTTTGTCAGAACCTAACACCCTTGTCCAAATTAAAGTAAGAGCAAAACCTAACCTGAGACTAGAGATCTCAGTGGACTGCTCTGCTGGTGAGCTACAGTTGGTGCTAATTAATGCGTACTGAATCCTCTGCAGCTGCTTTCTGGTCAGGAGAGGCTGAGTGAGCTGAGTGAGCTGAAAGCTGTGCCTGAGCTCAGACAAGACTTCACTCTTGATGGCTGTGTCTACCAGAGAAGTAGTCATTAACAGAAATTAGAGCTGGTCAGGAATTTTCCACTGAAATATATTTTGCAGTAGGGAAAAAAAAAAAAAAAAAAAAAAACCAAAACAACAGTTGCTGTTAGATCTATTGCCTCTTTTCCTGACCCAAAGGAAAAGCTAGCCTTTTCATCTTCACAATCTCTTTGGTCTGACAGGACATGATATTAACTGATGTTCACGCCAGTGTATTAGGGGAAGAACTGAAGAACACATTTTAAAGCCTGCCATTTCATAAACTAATCCATGTTTGTCATATATTCTTCTAAAGCTATAAAGCATGTTTTATAGTGCATTTTATACTATTTATTTGAATATAATTCAGTTCTCTGTATATTAAATCTACATTAATAACATCAGGGTTGCTGTGATCTTATAAATATCTTTATACTATGTGACGTCAGAGAACTCCAGCTTCATATCTGTTTTAGCAAAACATCCCCATCTTCCAGCATAAGCATATTCAAAATCAATTCCAAACATCACAGAGTAACTACAAACAAAGAAACAACAACAACAATCAAACAAACCACTGCAGTGCCATCATTCTGCTCTGTGCTGTTGCACTCACTCCCAACCAGATGCACAGTGGTCACCTCACAGCCCTTTATCAAAGCGTGCAGTCTGGGCAATCTCCATTAGTCCTCTCTTGACAGTAGGAATGAAACCCATATGCAAACCAGATGCATGAGGTGCTGCATAGCCACCACCTCCGGGATTCGATTCTTTTCTAGATGCACAGCTTAAAAAAAAAAAAAAAAAAATCTTAACTAGCTGATCAATTTCATGCCTTCCAATATCCGTTTTTAACTCATATTCACCTCCAGAAAGGAGTTGTCTTCCTGGTTGATTCGTTGTTTTATTTTTTTTTTCTTCTAGAAAATTCTATATTTTGCTGTTGGAATCACATTCGCTTCCTTCATTGTTATTTCATGAACTAGCAAGTCACTTCAAGTTGTTTCCCCATGTGCTGAAGAAAACACCTTTTGACTGTCATTGTGCTCTGTACCCCACAACCCTGTTGATTCAACTTTCCCTTTAAAGAAATGCTCTACACGAGTCCACACAGGTTTCACCTATGGAAACACAGAATAGAAAACTAGGGAAGAAGAAAGAGTCCATTAGATTTATGAACTGCAGCACAGTAGACTAGACCTGTACCACAGAAAGCGCTGAAAATTTGATAATTAATTCAGAAAACATTTCACTAACCTATGATTATTTTTTTGCTCCATGTGCTTTTACTTGAGAAATTTCAAGATCTGATCTTTAGTCAGATCTGGGGGGAAAATAAAAAATTAGAATTCCAGTTTCTCACTGGATGGAAATTCTAATTTTATCTCTGCTCTCATCAGGATCATTTAGTACATAATACGGAAGTCTCAGGCTTTTAAAGCAAACAGTTCTTGCTTGAGGAAAATATTTGGGAATGATAAACCAATACAACAGACATTCAACCACACTGAATAAAGTACCTTGTTCCTATTATTTCATGCTCATATTTAGCAAGTTTCTGGATTTAGTTTGGTTCTAATTTGAACACGTGTAAGTTCCATTGCATGGAAACATGTTCCTTACTGCATTCGCTCAACATTTTCAGAAACAAACATTGCATTACTTTTTAGTTACTACGCAAAATTGCAGAAATCAGAAACCAGTAATCCAGACAAATCAAGCCGCACAGATTTAATGAGGAGCTACCTGTGGTTAGGCATAAGCTAACTACTATTATTTTTTAATTAGTTACCACATCTAACGCTGTAGATCTAAAGATCCTTGAGTGTTGTTAATTCCCCTAGAGCATTAGAGACCCAGGAAAACCTTTGCTAAATAACTCAGATTCAACAAACACACGCACACACGTTATAGCAGTTTTCTGTCTTATCTTAGAAAATATTCTCAGGGCTCTAAGATTCTGGAAATGATTTTAATGCCTTTCTGTCTTCTGAATGTCTCGATGTTTTTGTAGCATACTGGTCTGTGCGTGCACATAACAACTGACGTTGAACTCACAGTCAGATTTACTACTTCAACTAACACTGAAGGAGAGCTGGCTTCGGGCACATGAGTCAGAGAGAGGCATGCTACCTCCACCTAAATTTAGTACCTGTAGGTGTCTAGACTAAGCAACTGAAGTGCCTCCTGAACTTAGCAGCCCATGTGTAATCAAGCCAGTTACTATTAAAGACAGCGCACAAATGTTTCTGTTTAGATATAACACACGAGGAAGGAAGACTGGAGAGGGGTTGCCATTACATGGTGAGAGTCAAGCTCAGAAACATTTTGAGAAGGAAAAAAGACACAAATTTGAAGTCTTTCACTGGGAAACCGAGGGAGGCAGTTTTCTTCAGGAATCAATGTCATGGTCAGAGCAGATACCTGTTTGTATTGGATCAAGCCACGTGGCAGGCGCTGGGACTGTAGCATCCACTCAACCCACGTTGAATTAGTCGTAAGACTAAAATTCAGCAGAAAAATGATGCCTATTAGTGTCAGAACAGTTGGCCTTTAAGGACAATGAATATAAACCAAGGCTGTTCATGAAATATGCAGGTAACAGTCCTGTCTTACAAGCCTTCACAAAACACTGGAAAAAAAAAGATGATGTGAGTATCTAGAGATGGACTGGCTAAGAGTAGGAGGGTTGGTGAGATAGCAGCCTTTCCCTGGCCAGAGGAGTCAATGGAATACAGATAGTAACAGCTAAGGCCATGAGGTTTGCTCACAAGAAACTGCAGTAAAAAGTTGTTGTGGATTTTGTTTGCGTGGTTGCATGGCTGCATCTTTTGTTGCTATTGTTGTTTTGTTTTTGTGGGTTGATTTTTTTTTGGGTAGGAGGAGGGGGAGCCAGGAGGGAAGGGGTAACAGACAGGATTATGTAATCATGTAATAACCTCCATTGGAAGAAACCTAAAAGGATCACTGAGCCCACAGCTGGCTCCAAACAAGGCCGTACAGAATTCAAACCAGATACCTTTAAGAGTTGCCCAAACTCCAGCAAGCTTAATTTTTGGTGATTCAAGTGGAGAAAAATAAGATTCTCGAAAACCGGGGCTAAAGCCGGACACAATAGTTATGACAGAAAGCACATTAGACCTGAGACATTTGCTGCTGCCAGCATCACCTAGTTGCTAGAAGAAAGTATTGGTACTTTTCCTGTGCATGCGTAATTGCTTATAAAAGGCATATACATAGGACTAGATTTCATGATTCAAATCACACTGTCCTTTTCTCCTGCATGTGATGATACAAACTGGAAAGACTAACACTCGCCTACAGTATAAACCTATGTAATATGAATAAAATCTAATTCTGTGGGCATTTCTAATATGAAATTTGTTATAAAAAACTATTTTGTGTTATTTCATCACTATATATTCAAAAGCTCACTCATGAGCGATATCTGAAATGAATGCATACTGAACATCTGCACTACAAAAATAGTAAGAGATAATGCGAGGGATTTTGTGATTAAAGGAGACCCTGACCATGTTTGTTAGGATTATACTCTAGCCAGTACCACTCATTCCCTGAGAGAGAGCTCATCTCTCCCACTCTGCCTGTACAGCTATTATGAACAAATACCTGGAAATCAGTACTTTAATGTGCTATGCAATGTAAGACCACGAGCATTTCAGCTTATAGCTGTCAGTAAATATAGAATGCAGCTCTGTGTTTACAAGTCTAAATCCGATTGTCTCCATACGCTATACCAACTGCATTCCTCTACACCAATAATAAGTAAGAGGGTTGTTTATTTTTTTCCCCTTCTTCTCCTATCTGTAGCTTTCAACTTATTCCTTTTTTTTGTTGTTGTTCCCCTCCTCCCCCCCCAACCGCCACTTTAATATTTTGTTGACACAAGATTGCACACTATATATTTATTCATACCTAATATTGACTCCGATAGTTTTCCTAATCAAAAAAGTCCATAAACATTCAGTGACCATATGCTATTACATATGTTCAGTGCAAACTGCAGATGTAACACTTGTAGAACGTCATCCTTTAACTAATCTGGATGTTGATCAGCAAATTGAACAAGCGGAGAACCTCTCAAGCTGTTTTGCCTGCAAGCAACAGAACAAATGCTCTGTCATGTATGCCCTTACCAAAGTTCACCAGCAACCCAGTGACAATATCTAAGGTAGATTCTTTTTATTAGAGCCAGATATTTTGATTTATAGAACAAAAGCTAGAAATTCCAGATATGTCAAAATTACTCTACCGTAGATGATAATTTTGATTAAATGAGCAGAATTTACTCCCAAACACTACTTCTTTGGTATGAAAAATAAATTTAAAACAGAGCAGTACTCCGATAATTTTAATCCACAATGTCTCTCACACGCATAACAACATTTCTGGTCGTAAAAAGCAGTCCAGATCAGGCTAGAGACTTCTTCGCAATGTGTTTATCAAGAATCATGAGATCTCTGTGCATGTCTTTATACTAAAATAGGTACTGAGACTTCAAATTTAGTCATCTACAATACAAGTGCTCTTTTCATTCTTAGTTTCCAAAACACTTTTTAAATGATTTTGAAACATCTTATGAGATAAAAAGAAGGTATTGAAGCTTCAAAAAACTTCATGAAAGGAGAGATCCGGTACAACTAGAGCAAAAACTGATCCTTCCTCACGGAAGATTCAAGGCAGAGCCAATATTCAACTAACAAACAAGCAAGCGGGAAGCCATGAAAGCAATTGAAATAGTGTTTCATTAGAGGTATATTTGTCCATCTCCTTTGACATTGTTAGGGTTTCCCTTAAGTTCCAACCCTAGAAAGCACCTAGGTAATACAGTGAAGATAATAACTCAGACTGGTACAAAAAGATGCTGGAGCTTGAAACAACAACTTTCAGAAGCGAGATGAACATTTTACCTTGATACCACATCGTGATATTGTTCATTGACAGCATTTCCTATGTATTTGAGTGTACAAAGACACTATTTCCTCCCACTTAATTCCTAAGCAGGTATTTAACTCCTTCCCTCTCTTACCATTTAATTGGCTTTGACTTCAACACTAAAATCTCACTGATGACTATCGTATGTCCCAGGCAAATGGAAGCTCTTAGGTGCTACACGATAGGGATTTTAAACAGAAAACAAAAACAAAACAACCCAAAACACAGCCCACACTTGCACTGAAATGTTGGACAAGTTCTAAGGAGGTATTTCACCAACAGTGTGTTATGATCTGTAAAGCTTATTTATCTCCATATTAAATGGGTTCATCTCAGCAGAAATTGAACACTTGAAAGCACTTAACAGTCTTGAAATACGTGGTGTACTAATTTACAGTTGAAAAGTTTTGTTTTGTTAAAGTGACAATCATATCCATCATAAAAATACAAGCTCAGCAAAGATTAGGGTTGATAGCATGTATTTTGCTTAATCATTCCACAGTTCTTCCCACTTAACCTAAGTGATAACTAGCTTTGTCTCTTCAACATGATGCAGTAGCATTCTGAGCTATTTTTACTGCCACTTACCACCTCCTAACTAGGTCTGCACAGATTAGTTCTTCCTCAGTGAAACATGAGGTGTTTAGGGGAGTTGGGGGAAGGGGAAGCATGTAAGAGATCTATAATCCTATGTCTTTATACTGCACAAAGCTTGGTATAATGTTAATCCTTGAGTTTTTTTTAAATACTAATAACCTTTAAGTACTGCAGTAGACTTACTTTAGATTCCTTTTGGAATATGTTTTGTGGTGTAACCAAAGGTACTTAAGAGTTAACAATTGTATTCAAAGATTTTTTTGTTTGCTGAATGAAAATTACGCAGTTTCTACTCGAAATGCTACATATATTATACCTCCTGAAAACACATTTCATTCAAATGCATTTTTTTCTATTTTCCTTAGCTGCATTAAGAAATCAGTGGTAAATTCACTTGATATATTGAACTAAAACCCTGAAATAATTTATGAGGCTTATTTTTATTACTACAAATAAGTTGACGAATACTTCAGCCGTTACACCGCTCGTGGGCACTGGATGTCAGACGTTTATCTACTGAAAATAATTATTTGAGAGAAATAAGTGAGAACTACAACAGTTTGTACTAGTTGGTGAACAGGCTTTGGTCCTGAGTAATGTTTGATCACAACTTTTAAGTATTGTGTGGCTGATTATCTGAACTATAGAATTTCATCGTGTTTCCTTGAGTCGTCTCTTTAATAAACTGAATAAAACTGAAACATAAGAATAGACAGTTATATTGTTCAACATTAATGCACTGGCCCTCCGGAGAGATTTTTGAGAATAACAAGTTATTTTTATTATTATTTATTATTATTATTTTCTTTTGTGCAACAAAAATACACTGTTTTTTTTTTTTTTTTTTTTAAGTTGTCCATAATTTTCCCATGCTATTTGTCATTTCTACAGATGACAATGTAAATGTAAAATTTAACAGACTGTACAAAAATATTATATGGTATATCACTTTAAAACACTGCCTCAGAATGAAATAAATCAGTGTGTTCAGGGGAGTTGAGTGAAGCTTGAGCAACCGCAGGCAAATGGAAGTACCCAGCAAAACACGCACAACTGCAGGTTAAGCATGATAAAACTGCCATAAAATGCTCCTGCACATAGCTTCCCAGCTCACAGTACCCTGTATCATCTTACACCATGAGACAGCTCACCCCAGAATCTATTATTGTCATGAAGTCTGCTCTAGAGTCTGTCATTACTTTAAATCACTTCTGGAGTATTTGCTCCAATTAGGTATTAGAGGGGAGAAGAACACACGAAATTCAAACACACAGCTAGATTTAAGACAGATTAACCTAAAACACGTAGTGCCAAGTTTAAAACCCTACCAGATATTATTCAAATTTCTACCCTGATAGCTATTTAATTTTAGCAAACATAGTGCAAATCCATTAATATCATTGTCACATAACCATTTCACACCCACTGCATCTCTAGAAGCCCCACATCTTCCCTATGTGTGCTTTTTTTTTTCCCCCCACAACATCTGATAACGTAACAGAAAAGATTTTCCAAGCTTGTCCTGCACTATAGCCAAGGACTGACATTAAATCACTTAGAGGAGAAATACCTGAGCAATCCTTCTATAGTTATAAAACAGCTAAGGACAGGCAATACTTGGTGTCCCCACACTTCCAAGTACAGCTGTAAGTAGGTCTCACACAAAAGGATTTTTGCAAGAATGCAGTGATGAAACTCATTATCAAATGTGTAAAGAAAATAGAATCAGTTAAACTGTAGGGATTATTTCCCCATGACTACATATTATCTTCTTCCCCTCAAAATCGTACCTTGGAAGCATCCCCAAATCTTTTCCTCTTCACAGGAGCTACCTTCCATTATTTCATTCTACATTTTTCACAGTTTCCCCCCTCCATCTACTTTAAAGGTATACGTTTGAGAATTCATATTGTGGTTTTGATGTATTTGGCTTAGTCTTCTAAGTTACATTGAATTTAATCACGGGGTCACTTGGGCCAAGTAGCTCTGCTGTTTCTAATCTACTGACTGCACATTTTTGCTGAAATTGGAGAGGACAAGTCCTATTAGGATTTTGACACCATAGGTCAAAAAGTCTTTATTTCTTCTATAATTTTATTTTTCATTGAGCCATGTTTTCAGTTTTTCCAGTTCTTACTGGGAAATTGAAATCACCCATCACAATAGCCTGATTGTTTTCTTATTTTCCTCATGTTGTGCTGAGGGCAGTTGCTCTCCTTCCTCACTCGCCTCCTTGTTCCAGAAGTAATCTGTGTCCTTTTACCTTATCAGGTTTGCAGCTAGAAACTATGTACATCTAACACAAATTGTTACTTTAGAAGAAAATACGGCTTTGAAGGTAGTAAAGCAATTCGGCAGATTTCTCAAATATTCCTCACCTAACTCTACTTTTAAAGAAGTTTTAACCTCCTTTCCAAACTCTTCAAGGACGTAAAGAAGGAAGAGTTAGAAGGCAAGAAGTGAGAGAAAATGGGGGACCCTTCCTTGGGTTTGAAAGCTGCATTGCAATGCTGAATTTGAGTAATTAGATCTCACTGACAATGAATGAACAAGCCTTCTTCTTGCATCCTATATCTACTAGTTCTCTCAAACCCTTGCTTGCATAGCCCCAAATGGAGCTGCACCATGAAGCATAGGCAAGCAATGAAGGAGAAATGATCCCAAACTGTAATAAGAGACTTGTAGGCAGCACCTTGTTTATGCAATGTTGCAGAGGAGTCCACCTTTGTCTTACAAACCAAGTTCTGTGAGCCCATGCTCACCTGTTTATTTACGCACACCTACTGTGTGTGTATACAAACACTAGTGCTTTCTAGTGTGAGCATAAACATGATGTGTTTACTGTTACAATTTAAAATGCAGAACTGGGCAAAATATTCAATATAAAATATTCAATATAAAACACTGAATTTGACTTCATTCAACAGTGGAAAACTACGAGCAGAGGGTGAAGCTGTATTTGTTCAGACCTTGTTTTGTCCTTAGCTTGTTTTGCTGTGCCTGGAGATATTGCAAGTTCACTTACAGCCTCACATACTGCTTGGCTGCTACTCTGATTAAATGCTATATGATATCCTGTCTTTGTGGCTAAATGCCTATATGGTTCTATTTTCACTTCCTGAGAACTATGGCTCTTCAAAACAAAGAAAGAAAAATGTTTTTACTATAGAACATAATATTAAGTGAATTACAGGACATCACTATTATAAATAATGCTGTACCATCATCTCTCCTTACAAGTGCACTAATCAGCCTAAGGAAACATTTGTCTTCTTCCAAAACCAATGGCTTTTGACAGAGATGGCTAAATAATAAACATTTTTGCATATCAGTTGACTGGAAAGCAAACAAACCAACAAGCACATCAAGAGGTACTGGCTGTGTTAAGACATTATCACCCCTTTTAGCCAGAGAGCAACAATTATTTAATGACTACATCCTTAGACAGATTTTGTCTGCACATTTCCCAAACTATAATGTGCTAATATGCATATCAGAAGTGGTAATTCCCATTTTGGAGGATATAATACTGACAAAAAATTTCCTAAGTCTTCCAGAGAAAAGAATAGGAAGTTGGTTACTGCTAGCTGAACAAAGAGTAAGAGAAACAATATTGAAACGCCTACATCTTTTCTTTTTCAGACCACGCTTCCATTTGTCAGAGTCTAAAAATCAAGACTATCCCTCAAAAAGCATCACAATTCCTTCCTTCTATATGCGTAGGAAAAGTATTATCCTCGCTTCTCTTATAAAGAAGCAGTGTTCACAACAACCTAGCCTTGAACTTAAAAATAAAATAAAAAAATAAAAAATATTTCGGCTTCATAACACAAGTCAAACGTCACTTAAAGAGAAAAAGTATCAGTGTATCCCATACAAAAGTTCAAATCAAAACAGTTTTAATCATTAAACACACCTGCTAAAGCAGATCAGCAGAAAGTGATCTTCCAACTTTCACATCCAAAAGAAAGACATCCACTATCTGAAATAATATTTTTATTGCCTGCTTTAAGAAATATAACATGAATATTGTTCATATTTTACTATATTTTAGCACTACAGCTGGTGGATTATGTCTACATAAATATTTAAGTACTCTAAAAAATGCACAATAAATATCTATAGCTTTTTAAAAACTTAAATTTGGCTCAAAAAAGTTTAAAAGGGAATAAGAATAAAATAAGCTTGGCAGGACTGTGTAAGATTAGACATGAAAACTCTCTTCCCACTGTCATATTTAGTTTACTCAACAAATTTAACTAATTTGTTCAGACACACTTGACTTTCCTGTAAAGAT
This sequence comes from Centrocercus urophasianus, assembly GCF_019232065.1. Lineage (NCBI taxonomy): Eukaryota > Metazoa > Chordata > Aves > Galliformes > Phasianidae > Centrocercus > Centrocercus urophasianus. The sequence goes on along the minus strand of NW_024884889.1, from coordinate 3,690,979 downwards.
AATGAAAAAAACTTGAAACTGCACTCATTATTGTGAATTTTCAAACCTCTAAATGCAATGACCGCAAAAAAACAACACCAAAAAAACAGAACAAAAAAAACCTCTAGTTTCTCTATTGCACTCTTTCATCTTGATCAAGCTGCTATTTCAGGCCAAAGCTTAAGCTAGAACTGCTTAAATTACTTCAAACATTAATATAGAAGAATATAAGTAACACTATGTAACTGGTATTGCCACAAACAAAACAAAAAAGAAATCTGTAAGTTTCAAATCTGAATCCTGTAGCCAAAACCAAATAAAATAAGCAACAATACAATGAGATAGAATTTGTTCACATGAATTTGACCCCTGGAACAGACAACAAAGCCAGATACATCATTTATCACAGATTATATTTTTCTCCAACTTTCTTTTCACTCTGTTCCAAGAAGAAAACAAGTTAGAAAGACCATTAGTATTGATTTGAACATGTACCTTACTTCATAATACAAACCTCTGAAAATTCAGTTAGGGACTAGGTTCTCAGCAACCTGAAACTGTCCTACCTCACACCACTACTACAAGAGTCACCTTCCTGCTTTCTCTTATCAGTATACCTTATCACAAATAAAGCAATAGAAACCAGCTTGTTGTTGACTATACCACCTGTCAAAGAAGAACCTACAATTTCAGGTGCTTTTCTGTGTCATTTTTCATCCACACACTTCTTTCCATTAAGTCTGTATAACTTCTGCATCTCACACAGAACAGCTGCTACTCAGTAGGGACCTATAACGAGAGAGTGGGCTGGGCTTTCTGCAGCCCAGCTTTTTTAAATCACCCCTGTTTCCTGAAGGGCCTTCTACAAGGACAGCAATTAATAATACTTTCTTTGGTTACTGTGCACAGTAGAAACCCCAACCCACCGCTCCTTCTGAAAAATTGAAGGAATAGCAGTTAAACAAACGACTGTACTTAAGGCCTTACAGTTTTAGTGTTTAAATAAGCAGGCAAGTATAGCAGTCAGATCTCAAAAACAGTGGGCTAAAAATTCAGTTGTGATGCTTTCCCTCAAAAACAGTTTAACTCCCATTTTCTGGGAAGAACTCACCTTCTAGTGTGGCTGCTACACAGTAAATCTTAGATACATGTTTTCAGCCAATAGATAGACTGACCTCCTGCTGCTTTTCAACACAATAGTTTTGCTAACAGTGATTTAATTTTTTTATGTTTTATCAAACAGAAAACAAGTGCGCAGCTGGTGAAATGGTTTAGATAAACAGTCCAAAGATACTTAGCAGGTAAACCATTCAGCCACAGCAAAGCTTTTTATCATAAATAATTTTAAATTTCTGAAGTTCCATAGATTATTTGTGTTACAGCTAGAAAATAAAATAAAAAAAAAAAAAAAAAAAACAAACAAGAAAGGAAGACTCACCTGTATCCAAAAATCAAAGTTCACAGGAAAAACTCAAGACAGCAGGGATCTCCAGAAAGGAATCATTTCGAGCTACAGTCAGCCCTTAAATAGAGTCTAGGAGAGCAACCAGGCTCCATCACCTTCACCTGTGCTCCCACGGCTGACTCAGTTTATGTCTCAGGTGATCAATCAGTGGTTCAGGCCGTGACTCAGCAGTTCGCATACAATTTGTAAATTAACAGCTTTTCCTTCATCTTCATCCATCCTATAATACTTATTGTGTGATGCGCAGTTGACAAGCCTAAATCATAAGTAACATAATGTTTGCCTTGATGCAATCAATGTTAGAAAAATATATTTCAAGCATCTAACTAGAAGTTGTCATTTTCCAGTTTTACTTTCTAATTGTAAGTGAGTGTAAACTGAATACAGATTGCTTACACAGAATGCTTAGCAACAGTGCTGCAATTATCTTTGTCAAACTTTTGGCAGCTTTAGATATTTTATCTCAGAATTATGAGTGGTAAGCACCACTAAAGCCTGCAGAATATTTGTAGTATGCATATTGACATAGATTCTTCCTTTATAAGTCCAAAAGGTATCTCAAGGATTTCAAAAGTATAGTCCAGTTTGGTATTATAAAAGCTCTACGCTATCCTCTACTGTCATTAATAAAAAATCAACCCAATTTAAGTAGCAAAACGTGTTTAAACAGGTGTAATCCCTTCTAGATGCCAAAGTGTAGGCCATACATTCCATGCTGTTGCTAAACATGGCTAGCACCTGAACACTAATAAGGTGCTAATTAAGAACTGCCATTTTAAGTCTATCATGCTTTTACATCTGAACTTACCATATGCTTCAGATCAGACTTCCTACTGTGGAAAAATTGAGATGGCTCAAGCTGTTGATATGTAATAAACCATTGCCATTCAGTATCTTCTCTTAAAAGTGCCTTTCCTTCTGTAACTGTACGCGTAGGCATTTGATAAGATTACCATATGTTTCTGTATCTATCTTGGGTATGTTACATCTGCACAAGAAAAAGTCTCTGGAAAATTATGGTGCAGTGCTAGAGAACCATCCATGATTAACACCATGAATTGTGGACCACTCAGCTCAATGGAGTACAAGTATTTACGTTCTTCCTAGTAAAGCCTACTGATGACAGAGATCAAATCAGTGATGTAGAATTAAAAAAATAAAATGAAAAGAGTTGGTCCCAGGCTAATCCTGGCAAAAATAGCAGAAGTCACTCTTCTCCATCAGCACTCTCTCTTATCTAGATGCTGTGGTTTGATACAACAGCAATGGTAAGAAATACAAATTTGATTCTAATTGTATAGAGAAGAGATGCTCAAAGCTGTAAAACATTCAGTGAAAGCATCAGTCAAAAATCACTTCTGTTTTTGACTCCCATTTTCTTAACGTCCTTCTGAAGCAATGGATATAAAAGTTACATTTTATTTGAGATGTGCTGCATACTGAAAATACTAAGTTTTCTTCTGGACTTTGTTGATCAGTGGAATGAAGGCAAATTGTATAAAAATGATACGTAATGTAAACATCTCAGGAAGAAAATGTGAAATTTCATTCAGTGATTGTTCCTCGAAACAAGTAGAACTTTAATTTGTGTCCATTCTTTTCATATGAATATTTTTACCATTAGCTTTCTAATTACTTATAGAAATAAAAGCTCAACTACATGGTGTGTATTACATAGATTCTTGATAATCATATATAGTATCATTACTGATATTCCAGGAGTTGAACGGCATTTGTACCTTGTTTCCCAGAGGTGACCAAGCAACTGCATTCCTGATAAAAGTACCTATTTTTTAATAACAGATATTTGCAAGGATGTTGTCTGTTGCAACATGTTGAAATAATTTTAAAATTATATTTCAGTATCAATTTCTTACCATATCCAGACAACAAAGACAGAAAGTAAGCCAGCCTGGTCGTGTGCTTGTCACTCTTTAGTCCTACATTTAATCACAGCATACATAAGCCAAAAGCAGTCTTTCGTGTTTCAGTATACTGGCAGTTTTCAAAGTATGCTCTTCAGAACACGTGTATGATATACAGAGCTGAAAATGGGAGGACAATTTTAATTTACAACCAAAACAAAAAACACAGAGTTCAGTTAAATAGACAATTCTGTGACAGAAAATAGCTTGCTAAAACTAAGCCATTATACCATATCAAAGCTCAGAGTTGTTGAGAACTGAATTTATTTCAGATGTTTGCAACACAGTAAAATGCATGTGCTGAATAACATCAACAGGAATGCATATTGTATGGGCAATTGAGAACTGACTTTATCTGGATTTGTTAATTCACTCTGACCATTCAGTGTTCAGCATACATTAAGATTTTTCGTTTCTCATGCATTGAGGTGACCTACTGACAACATTACACTGGGTCACAAAAATACAGTCTTGCTCCTGCAACTCTTAGTCATATGAATTGTCCTTGGCCATAAATGTAAGTAGATCCATTAAGAGAAAGAAAAAGAAAAAGAAAAAGAAAAAGAAAAAGAAAAAGAAAAAGA
>NW_024884889.1:3626040-3687016 GCF_019232065.1 Centrocercus urophasianus | reverse complement strand
AAAGAAAAAGAAAAAGAAAAAGAAAAAGAAAAAGAAAAAGAAAAAGATTTACATGGGTAAGGAGCACACAGTCAGTCCCCTAGGGAACATTTGAGGTCTTCTTAGCATTGTATGAAATTCAGCTTGCTTTTATTTGTCAACAGCTTCATGTACAGTATCTAGACAAGATTTCTGTCTGCCAAATTTGGAAGAAAAAAAGCAGATCAGATCTGCTTGTTTATCTACTAGGAATTTGAAACTTGCAATTTGAAAAAGGTACCACTAGCCACAGACATTCACAGGCTCCATTCCAGTAGAAGTGAAGCTGCTGCAGCACCACAGGACAGATGCAAGACTAACTAAACTTTTTATGCAACACTGCCATCCTTAACTGATTGCTCCTCAGACTGTGGGTGGGAGCATCGGTTTGCTATCAAGCCCGTAGGTGGAAGAGCATGTAATTGCACAGCCCCCAAAGCAGTCTGTCTGAAAGATAGTGACTTAGAAAATCATAATATCCCTCCCAGTCTCTCCATTGTACCAGACAGGAATAAACTGACAAATATCTGCACCTGGGGTGATGTATGAGCCAAGAAACATCAATGTCATTATGCCATCAGGTATATTAGTGAATTATGCTTCTGCTCATTCTTCATCTTCATCCATCTCTTAACACTTGTCTGCACAAAATGGATTCTTATTAAGTCCCCAGAGCTCTCTCATCCCCGTGTACAGAAAGAGTGATAACTCTTGAGCTTAAAAGAATAGAGTGGCCTACTCATCCCTAGAACTTTAACCCGGGATGCAGAAAGAGTTGCATCTAGCATCTAGCAAGGCACAACATTTAATGAAGAACAATGGGCATGTCTATGCAACCGTTCCAAAGCACCTCATATTTTCCCATGTTCTTAACCAAAAATAGTTTTCAGAAAAGATAAAATCTTGAGAAATTCAGTATCGTTACAGACAAGAATCCTTGCTAATGGAGACCTAAAATGATGTACAAGCAAGCGGCATTTAAAATAACATATAAAAATTCAAACCCATGGCATAGAAGAAAAGTGGAATCACAGAATCATAGAATCAGAGAATCATTAAGGCTAGAGAAGAAAAGACCATCATCTAGTCTAACTGTTTACCCATCACCACCCTCCCCGCTATACCAGGTATCTCAGTGCCTTGTCTACCCTTTTCTTGAACACCTCCAGGGATGATGACTCCATCATTTCCTTGAGAAACCTGTTGCAATGCCTCACCATTGTTTCAGAGAACAAATTTTTCCTAATATCCAGCCTGAATCTCTCCTGGTGCAACTTGAGGCCATTTCCTCTTGTCCTGTCACTATTACCCAGGAGAAGAGGCTGAACCATACCTCACCCCAACCTCCTTTCAGGTCATTTCAGGACACGATCCAGGTCCTCAAAGCCTTTCTTGTAGTAAGAGGCACAAATTGAACAGAGTATTCACCAGGGCCATGGACAGAGGGTGATCACCTCTCTACTCCTGCAGGTTACGCTACTTCTGATACAAGCCAGGATGCTGCTGGCCTTCTTGGCCACCTGGGTGCACTGCTAGCTCATGTTCAGCTGGGCGGTCAACTAATATACCCAGGCTCTTCTCTGTGCAGCCTTCCAGCCACTCTGCCAAAAGCCTGTAGCATTGCCTAAGGTTGTTGTGGCCAAAGTGCAGGACAAGACACTTGGTCATACAACTGTCCTCAGCGCATCAATCCAGCTTGTCTAGATTACTCTGGAGAGCCTTTCTATCCTCAAGAAAATCAGCTCTTCCTCCCACTTTGGTGTCATCTGCAAACTTACTCAGAGTGCGTTCAATAACCTCACTCAGCTCATCAATAAGGATGCTAAACAGGACAGGCCCTAGTATCACTCCCTCAGGAATACTACTACCAGTCACCGGCCGGATTTAGCTCCGTTCACCACCAGTCTCTGGGCTCAGCCTTCCAGCTAATTTTTGCCCAGAGAAGAGTATACTTGAAGCTACACTGGACTGTAACTAGAAATGTCATGGATGTGAAAGTCCAATTTTCAGGTTAGGCAGAGGATGCTGTATTTCCAATGCTAAAATATATAATAGAATTATAGTAAATGAATAAGCATAATATCAGTAACAATCTGATCGTGATCTGCATTCTTGATTCACCAAGGAAATGAAGAGAAGCCATCCCTCCCACAAACAATATTAAGCACCTCTAAACCCCTTAAAGATCTTAGGTATTATGTTGCAGGAAGCTAGCATAGTACAAAAAAGTAATCAGAAAAATCCAAGATAGCTACACTGATATCTTAAATGCTTCCTTTCTCTATGAAAGCAGAGATAAAACAGACCTGAAATGCTTATCTTCAGTCAGTGTACCCCTCTCAGAATTGCACTGTGGGCTGTTGCTGGCCAACAGTCCCAAATCCAGAGCCATGAAAGGAAAATGACCACACAAGAATGTCGCTGTCCCTAGGAGCCCCGCAGCAGACACCCACTGATCCATGCCCATGTTGCTCGCACCCAGAAAAACAGCCTCCTCTCAGCTCACAGAAATATCTCCCAGCAGCTGACAAATTTGTGCTAGCAGACCAAAATAACTCTGCAAGGAAAGTTTACAAGCACTTGCTAGTTGCTCTTTCCAAAATTATCCATAGTATACACCTTTCACATATCCTTGGGCCCATCCATAACTGAAATTTTCCAAAACACCGCAGTGCGGAGCAGAGATTAAATTTAACTCTGTTAGAAAAATGCCTGGAGCTGGCATAAGGAAGGATTGGTGATTTTATGCATAAGACGTGGGGCAAGGTCTGAGAAGGACAGAGTCTGGCTTGACAAGAGAGAGAGCAGACTTTGCACCCCTATTTAACACGTTTGTAAAATAGATCCATCTGTTTATCCTCTTCCTGTTAATATCACAGATTCCTCAGCAGTATACAGCAGCTAAAAGGAGTCAGTCTACAGTTTATTTGAGAAAACTATATATTTATTATAGTTCATGAAGGTGAAACTATAATTTTCTTCTGTGTAGATAGGATCACAAGAGCACCTCCTGATTTCAGACTGCCCATTTACTTCCTGTGAAACAGAATCACTTTGACTCATCTGAGTATGAACATTCCTGTTTGGATGAACTTTGATCTTATTTGCAGAAACCAATACCTATATATATATATATATATATATATATATATATATATATAATTGTTGTTGTTATTATTTAAGAAAAATAAGTCTTTGTGGTCTTCCAATGCCCAAGGAAATATGACATTCAGAAAAACTGTATTTTGGGTAACAGAATAACTTTCAGAGATGACTGAATATTTCAGGGGCATGAGAAAAATGGAAAAGCCATGAATGCTACATGACATTTGAAATGAAATTTAGGCAACATGTTGAGGGACTGGAAAACTAGAAGAGTAATATAAAAAAAGCTATGCTTTGAAATCTCATAGACTGATGCACAAAATACTTTCTCTCCTTATTGGGTTGAAATTTATCCACTGTCTAACTTAAACCTGGGCATATTCAAAAACTTGGTCAAATTCATACATTCATGCTCAACTACCTAAGTATTTCAAGCAGCAGAAAGATATTTGTATCAGGGTGTACAGAGAAGGAAGGGGAAGGCAGGGGAGGACTGAGGGATGCCCATGCTCAGCCAAGTCTGACGTTTCACTCTTTTTGCTGGAAAAGCTTTCTCATCTCTTGTTACCACTATACTGCTCTAGTGAGGATAGGGATTGTTTTCTGCAGCTAACCAGTTATTTATGGAATGCCACTTTCTTCCTAATTCACAGCAGTTTCTCAAAGGATACCTGGCTAGCAACTTGCTTATTGTTCTTCAGAAAAAAAATTATTTTCATAGTCCACTGAAATGAATATAAACAGATGATACAACATTTCCTGTCAATTTAGAGACTGAATTCCAAGAAAAGAAAAAGATAAGGAGCAGCAACTTGTTACTGAGCTCAGGAACAAACCCGTTTTCTGTCTTTTCTGAAGTTCTTAACAACTAAGTAGAGGATGTCAACTTGTTTGCAGGTATGATTCTCACAGAATGTTTAATGTAGCTCAGGAAAATTTAGAATTACATAAACATCTCCAGTGCAGGCGCCTGTTTTGCCCTCCAGAAGCACAATAGATTTGATTTTAATTTTAGTTTTGTCTCTGTGAAAGAGTCAAATGCCTACAGTTTGAAAAGAGGCTTTACTCTTTGTTGCAAGGATTTTGTTAGATGTGGTGTTTTTTCAACATGGATGTAACTACAGAACTCTTGCAGTCATTAGTAAACACTTCCCCACGCAGGTCCATTCATTTCCCATTCTCCAGGTAGACACATTTATAAAATAAATTGCTATTCAGACAACGTAATAAGGTAGCACTAATGACAACTGTTCCCAGCAGATAAATAAAGCCTGAAGGCTAAGAAACCTGGTGGAAGCATTGCTCACTTGAATAAAGTACAAACTTTGTATTTAAAGTGTGAACATGTTGTTTGTTTATTCAAGTAGCATTTAATCCAACAATGACAACAATAAAACATTTTAATGTTATTTTTCCCTCACTTCAGATACACAGTCTGAAAAAAGAAAGATGATTTATTGCCTTAGCAGTCACCTCCATCTTCCTTTCTTTGCGATGTCTGGTTAGCATCCATGGATCACTGCTATCTAAGAGCTTCAACTGAGTAATCCTTCATTCATTATCAGCTTACGGGAAAATAGTTTCTTTACCTGTTGCTTTTTTTCAAACAGTCAACAAAATTGTCATGGGACTTTGGAGAATAATGACTTAGCACCAACTAAGTATGTTCTATGTTAAAATACAATCAGCCATTCATATCACTGTCTCGGATTCAATTTTGAAAAATAACTGAAACTTTGCATGCCACAGAATCAACAAGAAAATGGTAACAGCTCAGTCATTAAAAAATCATTTGGTATTCATTGCAACAATATCAATCATAATGTATTCATTTGGCATTCATGTGGCTGTCACATGTAAAAGTTCAATTATAATGCACACTAGCTAATGAACATATAAAGTGTTACTGAATCAACATTACTGTGCAACATTTTCTCTCTTGAATTATTCATATGCTTCAGGTTTAAAAATCTATCCCCAACAAGCTGTTAAAAAGCAGCTATGTATTATAAAAGACACATTTTAAAAGCCTTGCTTTTGAAATCTGTTCAACTGTCTGTCTAAACAAGTGCCCATGTAGCCTCTATCGCTGTAGTATCTGAGTAGCTGGAGAGTTGCCCATGGCTTTCACACATACCTAAAACCATACTGTTAAAATGTGGTCCCCTTATTTCCAACATGGACAGTACAGCACTACATATGAGTCCAGATGGAGTAAGGCAATTAACTTCCCATCATTTCAGTGAAAACTTCTATGTGCTTTGAAATGCTTAGAAGCTGAATTCTGGTCTTGAGTGCAGGGAGTGCCGCCTTGTGATCGAAGCAGCATAGACTGTTACGAAGGCAAATCATCCACAACTGGTAAGGACCTTGTTCTGCTGTGAGGTAACCTCCATCTTTAAGATAAACAATCTACAAAAGTCTTGAACACTAGGAGATACATGAGAGTAGAAGGCTAAGAGAGGTGAGAAATTCATCTGCGAACATATAACCTCTGTAAACTATCATCTTCCTACCTACCTTAAGCTTGGGTCGTACAGCTCCATCACCACGGGAAAGAAATCAACTAAAAATAATTAATTAATTGAGCTCTTGAAGCCCCACATAAGTGGTGAATCCGAATAATATTGAACAAACGTGACAGGAGGAGTCAAGGAGTGGTTACCCAAGGCTGATGGGATCTTGATCTACAGCTGCCTGTGCTCAGGAGCAGAGCTGATGTCCATGTGGTACCTGGTGTCAGTGGTGTTCCAGTGAGCTAGAACTCAAGTAGCCAACTCAAAATGTAGGTGAGGTTGAGAGTTCAATGCATGATTTAAATTATTTCAAGGTATCTTTCTAGAGATTTCTACCAGAAATAGCTGCTGATTTGGTGATTTGATAAAGACAAACTGAAGAAAAAATAAAAAATCGCCTTTGAAAGAAAAGCAAAACTGAAGTCCCTATGTGCTTTCCAGCTATCATTTAAAATATCACTGCTTTCTAGTCACCTGCCTCTTTTCATGAATTCTGCATGCATTGCCTTTTACGTGATCTCTAACTTATAATCATCCACGTTGTTTTCATTTTTCAGGGTACATTCAATTACCCTCATTATTTTAACATGCATCCTACACATCCACTTCCTACAGTGTGCCTGTCTCATTTTTAAGGCCTATATTTTGAAAGGAAGAAAACTGATTTACAGTCATCATTTTTGCACGGGGGGATGACAAGGAAAGTAGACGTAGATTAGAAAATAATTTCTGCTACAGGTAAATATCCCACTCTGTTCTTCACAGTGAACTTTTAATGCTGATGTACAAAAATCCCTGTTTCGGAATCTCTGTAGAAATCCTGAGAAGTCAGCAGATTCTGTCTATCAAGCCTTTAAAAATATTTTTGAATTCACTTTATTTATATCAGAATTACTTTTTCTCCATCACAGGTAGCATGCTCTCAGCAGTGTTTGCTTTGAAACTTATTTGGGCCTAGTAACTATCTAAATAGCATAAAGGAAATGGGAAATCTCTATCTGGCAGATATAAAAGTCTCGCTTTCTTGGAGGTAACACAAGTGTTTATAGGCAATTCCAGAAAATAGCAGTAGTAGAGAGAAAGTTAGAGGGCTAAGACTTCTTGCTCTTAAAATGAGTGTCTCACATAAAATGAAAGTCAAAAATACAACTGTGATATCTTATTTCAGTATCTTGTACACAAACTACATCAACTGCAATTTTAAAATAAGGATAGAATATAAAAATATTGCCAATATAAGAGGCTGCTTTAAGAATATTTAAGAGTTCTTTGTAGCCTCTTTTTTTTTTAAAAAAAAAAAAAAAGTCACTGAATCTTCCCTGCAAAATTATCAGCACATAAGATCTGAGAAATCTCTGAATTCCTGCTGTCAGGAGAGGGGATAAGGCTGGAGAGAACTGGAGCTGCTAGAGCTGAAATGCTACTACTTTTTTCTTGCGGATCTATCAGCAAAAACAATACCTGTTTGTACGTGCAATAGAAATACTGATTGCTAATTAGTTGTAACAGGTGGATATTACCCATAATGTGAAAATATATGGTGGGCTTTAAATAAAAGAGTCCTTATCATGTCAACTACGTTTTTTTCCCTTTTTCTAAATGTATTGCTTTCTCGGAGAACATTCACCCTTTCACATCAGTGATTCTCTTGCCAAGTTCTATCTGTTAATAGTCCATAATTCAACACTGAGAGAATTGCTCAGCTTTGCAAATTCTCTACTCAGCAGAAATGCACTTGGTTTTGTTTTTTTGCAAGAATTACAAAAGTGTTGAAATGTACTGAACTAGAATGCAAATATAGCTGTTAGCATTTTAAAATGTTTTCCTTTATTTACATCACTGGAAAAGTGTCCATATAACCAAATGCTTCTCTCAAGTCAGCAGTCACACCTGTGATCTACGTGCCTGTTCTATTACTTAGACATTGCTCTTTGCTCTAAATGCAACTCTATTTTATTATGATGTTATCAATTACTGCATTTTGTTCCTTTTAGTTTAGGATAAATTACTCGTTTGGTAAGCATTAAAGCAAGGAAGATAAAGCTGGGTCATATTTTATTCTAGTGGTTCATACAAGAAAAGCATATGAAGAATGTGATATAAGCCTCAGCATAGCAGGGTTTTAGGCTTTACTGGCAGCCTGAAAACATTATCTTATAAATTCTTTGCATAGAATTTCCCGATAATCAGGGAGTTTGAGGATCTTATGTATTTTTAAATGAAATATGCATACTACCAATTGAAAATAATGAATGTTATGATTGAGAGAAGTGTATCACTTATATGTACTTCAAGCCTTCAGCCAAACTTTTTTATTAAATAAGATTTGTTGTAGGCTAAATATGAAAGGAATTGAGTCTCTTTTAGATAGAATTCTCAATTTTGTGCCTTCTAATAACACTAAAAATTACATTGCTCAAACATAAAATACGTTCAAAAAGAACGGAAATATGAAGTCCAGTTGAGGATGTTCAGCTTTACTGTCAGGGCCTTAAAACATTATGTCCAATCTCACCATTTCTTTATATTGTTTTATACAGTCCAGGTATACAAAGAGTGAAAGGCATAGCATCTGGCTCAGATCTCATCTGGGCTCTCATCCGAGTCCCTGGTGGATCCAAGCAGCTTGAAATGCCAAAACTCTTTTTAGAATAGCCCAGTCTAACTCAGTTTGTGTCTCCTGAAATCACATCATGCATGCAAAGCCAACCCTTTTTAATAACAAAGATCATTCTCATGTCTGCCCATTGCTGTTATCACTACAAGATCTCCCAGTAGAAGGGCAGTCAGATGTTGAGACTGCGTGCACATACCCAGGGAGTCCATCCCTTGGCAAATGAAAACAGTCTGAGGCCTTCACTAAGCGGCAGCACAAGCTCAGCTTTTCTCCTTTTTGTACTGTTGCGCTCTCCCAAAACTGGTGATTGATCTTCAGTCACCATTCATTTAGCTTGGATTTTAGGAGAGAATTTCATCTGCCAAGTATTGATTTGTGCAATATAGACGTGTACATTCAAACTAGTTGGCTGTATTCCCTTTAAAGTCATTGGAAATAAGTAAGTTTAATTCATCTAACACTAAATTAGGACATCTAAATCACTGCTGCCAAATCGTCAGACAGCTCATAAGACAGTGAGGCAAAGAACGTATTTAATTTTCTAATAAGCTCTGCTTTGTACCTGTTCTCTACACAAATTGCCACCTTTTCCCTGTAACATTATTCCTTGTTCGCTAATACATTAGACCGTTACGTCTTTATTCTCTGTTCGTTATAGGAATCTGTCAATAACAATGAGATTCTTTGCGATGATATTAGTAAAGAACAAAGACTGCCAAAGTCCACTCTCATTTTCAGTAATGATCCATGCCTTTTTAGATATCCTATTTTTCATTTATTCCCTATGTAACGATGAGCAACAGGTTTCATAACTTTTCATACAATATAGCTTTCATCCATATTTTATTCATTTAAACTCCTCTCACCTACAGGGAATATGCTACATTCATACAATACATTTTAAGTGTCTATTGTTTCTGCATAGAGAATCAAGACAAATGACTAGAAAAGATAGTTATACTTGGAGAACTTGCCTCCATAGATTGGGCTTATACCCAGAGACATCTGGATTCTTCTGTCAGCTCTCTAAATGTTTTTGATCTTCTATAGCACAGGGATAATTGTGCTTCTTTCCTTATTTAGGTGAGGACAATGACCTTTTACTAATTATTAAATAATTTGAAATGCACTGTACCAGTCAACTGAAAAAATAAGCATACAAATCCACCTGTCTGGTTCCACCGAGAGGGTGAAATTGTACTTTGAGAGGCAGTAATATTGCAAAATGCAAAACATTTGAAATGTTTGTTTACCTTACACAGAAGAAAGTACAAATGCCAGCCAAATTCTACCCCACTGTCTCAGTCCCAAAAAGCATCACTCTAAATTACCAACATTAACTGATGTGGAATAATTTTTAATGATGAAAATGTCCAAGACTGACAGGAAGAACCTCCAAACAGGTGCTGCTGAGCATTAGCTCACTACAAAAACATATGAAAGTATAGTAGAACGCTGTGTCAGGCTGCAGCCTTAAAGCATATAAAGCCTAAAGCCATTTTTTTTAACCCATTTATTCACAGCTTCCACTATGAAATGAACTAATCAAGACTGGATGAGGGCAAAATCACTCCATGAAAGAATCATTCAATTCAACTAAAATAATCTTTTGGACTTTTTCTCTACATGTTATACGGCACAGTTTTCATAGATTTCTGCCTTCATTCCGTGTCTACTGGAGGAATGTGATTACCTATAGAATTCTTCAAAACATCACAGAGGTCACTGGATAAAATTCAAGCAAATATTAATATTTAATATGCAATCTGCAAAATATCAATTTTAATTACTACATTTGACATATTAAAAATCAATACTTAAGGAGTGAAAGATTCTGCTGTTTAGGCTGCACTCCACATGGATGATCATTTCTAAATTAAGAGATGCAAATTTAATCAATAGATTTAAAACTTTACATCACTTGAGGCACTCGAATTGCTTCTAATCAGCCTACTAAAGTGAAAGCATCATTTAATTGTTGTTTTTTCCTTCTCTTTGAAAGACAAACCTACCTTCAGGCTGGATTTTGCTCAGAATAAGCCATATTATCTGCAGCTTTTGCTATTCTTTGTTATTCTTACCAATTAAAAGTGTATTTAAAATGTCAAGAAAACAAACAGTTTTAAATCCCAGAGATCATTTCATCATTCAGCGTCTGCAAAATCAACATCTTAACTGTTTGAGTTTTGAAAAATAATTTTGGTATAATATTATTTTTGCTCTATAATACCTCTGGCAAAAAGAAAAATTAATTTGTTATCAATATGAAATCTGCTTTTACATAATTTAATGTTTGCACTTTTCTGAATTATCAAAAAAGAAATCTTACTTTATGAAAATGGCTGTATACATTTCTCATAGTACTACAAACCACAAATTATTGAAAGTTAGATTTCCTTCGTTTTTCTCATTTTTAATTTTCCAAAATAGATGCTAAAAATACTGTCCCAGGCATACATCAAAATATCTTCAACATACCTTATACCTACTTAATTTTAGTTCTAAAATATATTTTATGTCCTCAGAATATGCATAAACAACTTGTTGAATTTCTTTCTGCATAAAGGGCAAGAAAAGCAAGACATTGAGATTTTGGAAAGGGTCCAGAGGAGGGCGACTAAGATGATCAGGGGGCTGGAGCACCTCCCCTATGAGGACAGGCTGAGGGAGTTGGGCTTGTTCAGCCTGGAGAAGAGAAGGCTGCGGGGTGACCTCATTGCAGCCTATCAATACCTGAAGGGAACCTACACCCACGAGGGGAGTAAACTCTTCAAAAGGGCTGACAACAGCAGGACTAGGGGAAATGGATCCAAGTTGAAGGAGGGAAGATTTAGGTTGGATGTTAGGGGGAAGTTCTATACAAGGAGAGTGGTTAGGCCCTGGAACGGGCTGCCCAGGGAGGTTGTGGATGCCCCGTCCTTGGATGTGTTTAAGGCCAGGTTGGACAGGGTCCTGGGCAACCTGATCTGAATGTGTGTGTTTGGTGGCCCTGCTAGGCAGGGGGGTTGGAACTACATGATCCTTGAGGTCCCTTCCAACCCGGGTGATTCTGTGATTCTGTGTTTCTGTGAAAGGCTAAAGATTTAGTTTTAAATTTTTTTCGTAAAACTCACACCACTATCAACTGTTTGACAGTTCCTTACATCTGGAATTAGTATGAATTTTGCTGGTGCTATGATAGAAGAGGTGGAACCTCCCAGACAATATCCTGTTATGTGTTGTTGACATGTGAGAAATGGCAGCAAAGGGACATTCTGACAAAATGGCAGCTGACACGGAAGTGCAAATGAAGCAAAAGTGTCTCACTGAATTCCTCCACGTGGAAAAAATTGGATCCATTGACATTCACTGATACTTGCTGAAGGTTTATGGTGTTCGAACAGAATCACAGAATCACAGGGTTGGAAGGGACCTCAAGGATCATGAATCTCCAATCCCACTGCCACATGCATGGCCACCAACCTCCACATTTAATACTAGACCAGGCAGCTCAGGGCCCATCCAATATGGCCTTGAACACCTCCAAGGATGGGGCATCCACAATCTCTCTGAGCAGCCTGTTCCAGAACTTCACCACTCTCTCTGTAAAGAATTTCCCCCTGACATCCAACCGAAATCTCCCCTCTCTCAACTTAAAACTATTTCCCCTTGTCCTGCAGTTATCAACCTTTTCAAAGAGTTGATTCCCCTCCTCTCTGTAGGCTCCCTTTAGGTATTGAAATGATGCAATGTGGTCACCCCGCAGCCTTCTTTTCTCCAGGCTGAACAAGCCCAGCTCCCTCAGCCTATCCTCAAAGGAGAGGTGCTCCAATCCCCTGATCATCTTTGTGGCTCTCCTCTGAACACTCTCCAACAGCTCCCTGTCTTTCTTGTACTGGGGGCTCCAGACCTGGACGCAGTACTGCAGATGGGGCCGCACAAGAGCAGAGTAGAGGGGGACAATCACCCTCCCTGTCCCTGCTGGCCACCCCTCTGCTGATGGAGCTCAGGATTCTATTTGCTTTCTGAGCCGCAGGAACACACTGCCGGCTCATAGTAAGTTTTGCATCCATCAGGACCCCTAAGTCCTTCTCTGCAGGGCTGCTCTCAAGGACCACTCCTTCCAGTCTGTATGGATGCCTAGGATTCCTCCGGCCAAGTACAAAACTCTGCACTTTGCCATGTTGAATCTCATCAGGTTCACCTGGGCCTCTCAAGGTCGCTCTGAATGGTATCCCTTCCTTCTACCTGGCCACTCAGCCTGGTGTTGTCAGCAAATTTGCTGAGGGTGCACCGATACATCATTGTCATTGATAAACATGTTAAAGAGCACTAGTCCCAAGACAGACCCCTGGGAGACACCGCTCTTTACTGGCCTCCACCTGGACATAGAGCCATTGACGACCACCCTCTGTCTGTGGCCTTTCAACCACTTATCCATTATCCATTGAGTCGTCACCCTTCAAATCCACATGACTCCAATTTGGAGATAAGGATGCGATGGGGGACCATGCAAATGAAGTGTGGAAACAGTGATATCCACTGTGAAACAGTGGATATGAACACAACGAAGTGGTGGGTAGTGAGTTTCAGCAGTGGCAAGAGCTATGTGAGAGACAAGCCACATTCCAGGCAGCCATTCACAGCTGTCACAACAACAAATGAAGAGCATTTGATCAGCTCATCTTTGGGAATCAGTGAATTGTGACCAGCGAACTGTGTATGGAGATGAATATTGGCTTCAATGTATTGGAAACAATGGAACATTGTTTTGCATTACTTTCAGAGCAACCTACATATTATACATGCAGTTGAAATTACATTGAAAATGTTTTACATCAATATATACTGAAGACTTTCAAGCTAAATCTTTTAATAGCACTTATTGGGCCTATATGTCTGTTAGAAGGGCCAGATATAACGGAAGCAAGCATGATGATTTTATTCTTGTATTCTCCTCTTTAAACCTCTTTTGGATAGTACAGTATAAAAAGCACCATCCATTCAAATGGAGCAAAATTACTGCTTCATAATACTCAATATACAATTATCTCGCTATTTGTCATGCAAAGGTGTTGTGATTACATAAAGAAATTGTTTGGTAATATCCTTAAACAGTTATTCATCCAGTTTTCTTGTAAGACACTTACAATTATTTAAATAATTACAAATTGAAGTTACTAGTATTATGTCTTCATTAAAAAGAATGCTTCTGAGTCATAAGCAAGAGAACATTTATGCTTTTGCGTTGATCTAAATTAAATCAGTAATCTTTCCACAAATTTCAAGGACAAAAATAACGTGACACACGCTTTAAAATAAGCTTGGGCATCACAACCGAGTCTGTATATTCTGTGATACATGAGTCACCCTCACAGGATTTTCTGGGGCAAAATATTTTTGGGCACCGGAAGGAAGCAGAAATGATATTTCTTCTTTAAGTGGGCACAGACTGTGCACTACAGTTGCACGGTTTCAGCACTGCGAGTACTGCAGCTTTCTAGAATTGAGCCAACAACAGAAACAGATCTCTAACACTGAAGGCTGCAAGAAGCAAATGGCATTACCTATGAGGACATACCTACTAGCATATACAGTATTATTCATGTTTTTTTTTTTTATTATATATACAAGACTGATATGGATTCCAACTGTACTTTAATGAACCACCCCTTGCTGTATAATATTCTGCCCCAGCTGAGCACCTAGAAATCTCAAGGCTATTGAAATCTTGGCAGAACCACTCATAGGTGTACTGGAATCTGGCAAATGTATTTCCCCAAGCGCAGGCCTTTTGAATGCCAGATGCTAGAAGAAGAAAAAAAAAAATCTAAGCAAACACATTTCAGTTTTATGATGCAAGAAACTGAATCCCCAGATCCCCGTGCAGTGAAGGTTGCTACCGTTACTAGAGATCTAGCAAACAGCATTTGAAGAAAAAGGTGGGGGTGCAACTAGAAAATGTGCAAAAAGTATTTTCATACACAGGAAACTTGCTCAGACCCTTTCTATGTTACCAAATGGGAACCACATCTTGTACCATCCTTAACATTCTTTGTCAGGAGAGACAAAAAACTGTCCATGTGTTCGCTTGAAACCTACCCCTTCCTTCTGCTTACGGGCATTACACTGTGTATCAGTAAAAACAGCTCTTGCCATCCACACTCAAAGGGGAAGAAAATTCAAACAAACCTGAAAAAGCAAGTAAGGAAAGGTCTGAATTTTCAATTTGATTTAACAACTTTCTATCAAGATACTGTTCTTCACCTATGGCAGTCAACTGTTCTTGGAAACCCTAAGCCACAGCCCAGCTGTGATATGCCCAGAATATGACTTGTGGAACTGATTTTTTTGATACTGATCAGAATTTGGCAGAGATTACTTTTAACATTATGTCTTTCCATTGCTTTTAAGGTTTGAAATGGTCATCCAGCTCGTATGCCTACGAAGCATTCATTTTTTCTTTTTGTGACAGTGTTTCACAGGCAT
Source organism: Centrocercus urophasianus (assembly GCF_019232065.1). Lineage (NCBI taxonomy): Eukaryota > Metazoa > Chordata > Aves > Galliformes > Phasianidae > Centrocercus > Centrocercus urophasianus. The sequence goes on along the minus strand of NW_024884889.1, from coordinate 3,672,292 downwards.
TCTGTCAGAACTGGAAAATTTTCAAATTGTCATTTAATTCAGAAGTATCATCATTCTTTCCAGAAAGTGAATATATTGCTGTGTAATAATCCATAGCGCTTTTTGTTGTAATTTCTGACTCGTATGCAATAGTTGAAAATGGGCAGGATTGAATACCCAGTTTGTTAATAGATCACTCAACATACTATCTCTATGATCTTAACAATTGCATTCAGGAATCTACATATTACCCCTAACTGGCAATCTCTGTGCTTTTCACTGATTTTGTAGAGACTAAAATGCCAATTATTTATTTATTTTACTAGATAATGTATGAGCAATCAGTTATCCTCTGACCTCGGATCCCTTAGGCCCTTCCCATCTGTCAGATTTCTCTGTAACTACACATGTTCCTTCACTACATCGGTCTAATGCACCAGACATGAACATATCCTTTACAAACACAATGCTGAAATAAAAACGAGAAAGGTGCTCCATCCAAAAACACTGACCCCAGTTTTCCATCTTCGACAATCCTTTAGAGCTTCATGTGGTCATATATATGTGTGAGAGCATCATCGTATGTTCTTTCTTCAGTATAAATGAAAGCTTAAATTCTGCTCATTAAGGCAAAAAGATCTTCACAGTGAGACAGGACCTCACAGTATGTCCTGTGTCTGAGTGGTATACACATCATAAACATGATTTGTCAGAACTGTTCTTTTCTTTCCATTCCTTAATTCACTGAATAGGTTAATTTTAACGAAATACCGAGTAATTGGACCACTTTAAAAGGCTGAACGGGGAGTTTCCAGGAAATGTTTTTTTGGTGTATTTGCACAGGATTATCTGAAGCATAAATACAGTCCCTGGATGGTTAGTTCACATTGCAATGAATTTAATTCAGGCGGTCAGGTTCACAGATGAGATTCATATTTTGCACATATAGGGCCATTGAGGTCAACAAAGCAAAGGCAGTTTATACCTGTGAAGGATATAGCAACACGGACTGTCACAGCCAAGCTGGCTTCTGCAGTTTCATGGGTTAAGGTTGTTTTTATTATGATATTAAGTCTTTCCACAACAAGGGTGCATAACATTGCAAAAAATTACCCTGTAGACTTTTTTTTATTTCTAATTTGGTGAGAAGACATGAAAAAGTTGACTAGTTGACTTCTTTTATCCCATTTTCAAAGCAACCTCTTAATACTTAAAGTCTTTTCTGGTATTTTAGAAATTAGAAGCCAATGTCCGGGGAAGTTAATCTTTGTAAAAGAAAACAGTCTAGAAAAATATATATGCAGTTGTAAACCTATTTGCATGAGAAGTTCTAGGAAGAGTGATGACAGATTCAATGTGAATGATCACAGCGAGCGTTTGTTCTTTTAGGACAACTTTTGTATCTTTCTCAAATTTCATTTCCATTCTAAGACTCAAGTATTTAAAAAAAAAAAAAAGAATTACAAATAGATTTTCGAAAATGTTGTAGTTTTAAATTGGGAAAACAAAACAAAACACAAAGATAATACCTTGTGTGACTAGAGGATGTTCTGTAAATCAGATGCAGCAGTACTGCAATGAGTGGAAAGTACCAGAAAGGGATACTTGACATGGCAGTGTTTTAAGAAATAATAGATCTTCTTTCAGAGACAGCATTCCACTTAATAGACACACCTTTTAAGTTTACCAATAGGAAACTTATGTACCGGTACAAGACACATGCACAAGTACCTGTTTTTCAATATGTCATTTCCACTGTAGACTGGTACATACCTACTCTGTTTTCATTCATTGCTGCAGGATGCAACTACATTTCCCCTGATATAGTTGGATAATAAAACAGTTGGTGGTAATTATCTTAATGATTTCAGCATGAAGATTAGTAACCCTTGTAATTTTTATTCTTTCTAGTATAAATTAGTTTACAAGCACTCAAAATACCTGTTAAGCTGCCAAGGCTGCATACAGATTTTCAGTATTCAAATTAACCTTTGACTTTTGAACAAGAAAGCTTATATATAAAAATTGCAGCTTCTTTACTTTTTGAGTAAGAGGCAATTGTAATTGTAAATTGTTGGAAACAGACTAGATCAAATACACTTCTTCCAGAATGGCAAAAGGAATGAAAAACAAACAAACAAACAAACAACCAAACAAAAAAACAACCATACACTTCAGAGCAAAAAATCAGATACAAATGACCTGGGAAGAAAGTTAGTTTCATTTGTTTTTTAAGTAATTTTAACCTTATTATAATTACTGTAGAATTACATTTTGTTTATTTTACATATACTAAACATAATACAACAGTGATTAATGTAAAGTGTATTTCTTAATGAGTCAGTGAAGATCCTTGATTTAACACCATTCAAAGGCACCCACTTAACTTGAAATTCATATTGTAGTCCCTGTGTTCTACGAACCAGATAAATTTTGCTCAAGTGAGAGGTTAAGTCACCCTATAACCACAAACACATTCTGTAGTGACACTAAGTCACTTCCATAGTCCTAGTCTGTTTATAAAAAAAATCCAGTAAGGAATGACTTTTGCACATATGAGCATCAAAATACAATATATGCACATTTACACAGAAAATATTGTAAAGCAATCAAACACTATTCAAAAAGGCTGGTAGACATAACCTGTTTCGTTAGTTCAAGTGTCTATTTCTATTGTGTGCATTCCAACTAAACAGGAAATAAATAGCACAGGTCTATACCTACTAGCTTTTTCAAATTAAAAAAATAGTTCTAATCCATGACTTTCCAGCACAAGTCAAGACACAGAGCATACCTCAATGAATAAGAAGTCTCTAAATGGAGAGAAAAGTTTGGGTTAACATTCAGATATCCAGCTATGACCAGATGTAATACTTGCAGCAGCCTATCTATCTTACAAGTCTGCTTTGTCCATCTTTGCATCCAATTGACATACTTGATTTGTCAGTAACTAAGTAACAGCTTGAAAGACATTCTTCTTTTCTTGTCAACATGAATCATTCTTGTAATATCTCCAAGATGAGATTATCAATGCATAAACACAATACATATGTGCATTTTTGTTTTCCGTTATATCAACATTCATTTAAGGTCTGCGAATAATCACATACATTTATCTGCAAAATACTTTTCAGCAACATTGTTTTCGTTATTTTCATCTTCACCTAGTTTTTACTACTTTTGATTTGTCTATAATGTATGATTTATTCACTATTCATGACATAAAAACAAAATGGGGGAAACTCTCTTATTATTTCTTTCTACATTCTCAGTCACTCTGTGCAGTTTTGACAACCATCTGCTGAGATTAGACTTCACTTCTTCCTCCTGTTCATCCCCGTCACATTCAAATATTGACAGACACAGTTTCTTCTGGGAAAATAAGAAGTTAATAGATAAGTGGAAGCTGTGTTCAGTTTATCATTAAACTTCTGATGTACTCTTACAACCTGTGTTGTATTTATTTACCTGAACATTTGAAACTGTGAAGAATTAAAAGGTAAAGTTCCAGCCCAAACACTGGATTTCACAGTGGGGTTCAGGCTATATCTAATATTCACACATTGATGTAGAGATTTTGGAAATAGCAACTAGCTTACCAGAAGAAAATCTCTAGGTGAAAGACATGGCAGGGCAAGTCCAGTCTCTTCAACAGTAATCAAAGGGATCAAATGACAGCATTGCCCACACCCAGATTTACAGTAATGGGCAGGCAAGGCAGACAGGCCATAAATAACTTCAGTATTTCTGAAACAAAGGCTGTGGGCAGAGAGGTAAGCCAGTGACTTTTCCCTGGGACTTACCTGAGGTTTAAAGTCATGAAAGGACATGAAAACCATTTGATATGGCATGAGAAATGAGTGCAACCCATGCTCTGTTGACTATTTTCTTCAACATGAGACCAGGTGCCTTTCCCAGTGGTGTGTTTCCAGGACATCATCTCATATTTGCCCTACATTCATTCAACATTGTAATCTTGCATTTGGCCTTATTAAAACCTGAGCTTTTTCTTTTTTTTTCCCCCCCCAAAAGAAGCACCAAAGAAACCAAATTAAACCTATATAAACATACATATATATGAGCTAGCTTCATAATTATTTACTGTTCAATCAGCTGTGCTGCCATTTGTACATTTTCTCAGTAATAAGTCCATATATTTTCTTCCAGATTTTTGCTGATGTGTCTAATAGCACTAAAAAAGGTCAGTAAGAAATCCCATTAGAAACATCCACAGAGGATAATGATATAATATTATCTAATGTACTCTTTGCCACATACTACAGAAACGTGACTCAGAACTTTAGTCTTTTAAGGTTGTTTCTATTAACCCTGTCTCTAGCTTCTAAGAGGTGTTGAATTTAAGAGAAAATGCTCAGATATAACAATCTATTTAATAAATAGAGTAATTATGATGGCTAATAGAAAACCTAAGAGATTTTGCAAATTACTTTTATACTTAAAGACTGAAGTTTATCAGAGGAACCCACTGGAAAAAAAAAAAGATTAAATTGATTACCTCAAATCAGATAGGGGCGATGTTAACAACATTACCTTGAATCATAGCTTCATATTGGTTTCAGAGAATCGCAGATAGAATTAAACAAGCTTCTCTTGTAGTTTTGCTCCTGAGAAAAGGAGACAGAAAAATAAAAACAGTTCCAAAAAGCAAAGACAAATTGGTTGTTGCTACTATATGAGATTTGATCAGAAAGCCTCTATCGATTGTCTATGCATTTCTTGTATTTAGTACTTATTATATTATAGTACTCTGTCCTTCGTATTGAAGAAGGTACCACTGAATAATAGGCATAAATAATGGAGGTGGACAGATTTTTAATACCTACTGAATGCTTCATTTTTACTGGATTTCCACAGTAGAAGAGTAAAAAAAATATGAGTGCTTTTAATTGACTAAATAAAATCTTAATTTCTGGATTTTTGAATAGTGCTATTTCATATTATTTTTAACTGGAATGTCAGATACAAAGACCTTTCAGAAATGCTGCATTAATAAGTTCACAGTATAAATAATATCAAGGCTAAATATTGCTATTTGATCACTTCTTCAAACATCAATATACATATTCTACTACCAGTCTAAGAAAAAGAACAGTGATATAAAGTTTAGAAAAAAAAAAAAAGAAAAAAGAAAACCTTTCAAGTTTTCCCATGCAACATAAGTCTTTAGGTAAATATTAATAATTCTTAAGGTTTTTTCTGAAGACTAATTCAATTTCTGAAATATCAGTGGTTAAGAGCATAGATAAAAATATATAATAAAATGCTTAATCATGGTTTTGAGTACAAAGCTCAAGGCAACTTTCATTGTGGAAATGTTCTTGCCTTTCCATTAAGTTTTCCCTATTCTAAGCAGAAGGGAATAGGAAGGAGGAATTATTATTACTGATTTAATTAAGCTACTAAGATTAGTGGTCCAGTCCAATGGGAAATGACAACTTTGAGACTGCGAATTGGATGTAATCATCTCACCTCGTTATTACTTTTGTCATGAAAATAAATCAATTTTGTATATTTTCTATTTTCATTACCATGTTTGTCAGAAGAGAGAACTATCAAAAATTCTAATAATACCTGATGTACCTTGGTAATTGTGGTACTATGCTCATACTTTGACATTTTCAATCCTGCATATGATTTGCTGGCCATTCCACTCCTCCTTGTCGGGTTAATAAAGGTTATAATCATGGAATCAGCTAGTTGATCTTCTACAAAATGTAATTACCCTATTTCATCCCTTTTCCAGTTTTCAACTATAGGTTGAAATGGGGGAACCAAACAAAAAATTGAGCTGAGCTGTACTGACTTAAGCGCACTACTACGTATCAGACTTTCTTCTTGTGCACTGAAGTGCATATAATGAATGTGAAATTATCTCTCTGAATATCAAGTTAACATTCAAAGCCAAAAGATTAAGCCTTCTTTTTTTTTTTTCTTTTTTTTTCCTGGAAGCAGACAGAATGAATGTGCTAATGAAATCTAACTACAATTACATGTGATACAATCAAATATATTTTTGTGTTTACACATATTAATATTGTTTCAGTAGATTAGAGAGAACATCTTGGATTGCAAAATTGTAACAAAAGCAAAACATAAAATTACAGTTCAAAATGGAAAGTTATATGCCACTGTAACACTCTGCTCCAATGTTCTCTCCCTAAGCAAAGTAACAAAATAGTAACATCAATTTTTAAAGAAACATCCCCAAAGTCTCAGAGCATAAAGCAAAGCAAAGAATTCCAGCAACTCATATGCATTTGGAAGAAACAACTTGTGTACACTGTCAAGAGAACTCTGCTTCCTTTAGCCTTACCCGGACATGTCTGTAGTGCTGGATTGCTTAGACAACTGACATATCTGCTATGTTTCTTTTGGATGATTGCAATTACACTGATTCAGACGATTTTACTTCTGTATTCTATTCATATAATTCATAGGCAAATCTGAAAGCCAAAATGGCTTAAAGGCATCTGTAGTGCCTATGGTGCCTTTGTCACTGCCTCCTTCTTCCAGGGCTGTGGATTTAGGATGAACACGAAGCTGATGCTGAAAACCGTCAACTGGCATCCAGTCACGTTTCCATACCAGCTGAAAGCCTTGGTTCAAGTTTTCAAAGCAGTTAAGAGATCAAGCTCCAGCTACATCAGAGAATGCATTTTGATCTATAAATCACAGAAACACTGATATTTTTCAGGGAACACTAAAAGTGAAGATCACAAAAGCCAGAACAAAGCACGCAAGAGCCAGGGAGAATGCAGTTTCTTTCTAAAGAGAAACAGCTCTGAAGGAATCTTCTGTCTTTCAGGGGACACCAGATAGAGCAGGTCTTATTGCCTTTTAAAATGGGGCATCGTATGGCCCCATTTTTAAGTGAGGATGTATTTTTGATCTCTAGCTCAATAATCCTCCCAGAAGACCTCACCAACTGCACTCAAACTAAATGAAAATCCCCAGTCCTACTAAAGTTTAGGTGTCAGAAAGTCAAAAACACATCAAAGTTTTCATAAATTCTATGAGTTATTATAATGTTATGGATGTATATGAGGCCAGGTGCTCCTTATCTACCCCTGTCTTCTCAATTAACATCAGTGAGAAAAAAATTTTTCCTGGAGCTTTAGAACAAAATGGGCAGTCTTCGAGATCAGAAAATAAGAAGAGAGTAGGTAAAAATAATTCTCTCAAATGGAAGAAATGGACAACATTCACTAACTGCAGGAAGACTCAGACAACTGGATCTGGATGCTATTTGCAAAAACTACTAAACCACTTGGCACTTAAACTGAAGTATTGCTACAGAATTTGAGATTCTGCAAGCAACTTTCGTAAGTGGTCCATCAGAATTGACTAAGAATTAGAGCAGATTCTTACCATTGCACTTATTTGATAAGTTTAACCAACATAAAGGCATTACCCTTTGCAGTTTCTCAATGATATTCGTATACTCTTGCTTTCTGTTTAAGGATTACATCCCCTCCATACCCCAAAATTAATGTGGATTCTCATTATCTAGAACTTTCCAACACACATTCTCAAATTATAAAATCTACATCTTTGAGGAAATGCCTATACTGAAAGAGCAAATTATGGTGGAAAAAGTAAGGGCTAGACGAACAGTATTAGATAAAATGGATGTTTTAGTGGCTGCAAGTAATCAAATTCAATTTCTATGGAAAGGGCTCCAAGTGGCTAGAAAATCTGATAGTAGAAAGAAAAAATACGTCAAATTATTTTTAGTAGATATATTAATCACTTAGAGATTTTAAATCAAATTTAAAAGTCTCTAGAGAAAAAAAATAGTTTCACTGAAATTTAAAGCAATATTGCCAGTGACCTTAATAAAGTCAGTGGGTGTCTAACATGATTCTGTATTGTTGGGCTTATTATTTTGTCTAGACAAAAGGCAAGATCATATCTGTAAGTCACATAGCAGTTTTGTATCTGTTAGGGAACAATAGTACTAAGTAAAAGTATTAGAGCTAGATTGCAGCAGAGATTTGGTTTCTTCTGAGGACATATGAACTATGCAAGAAAGATATGCATCTCTCACCTTGTAGAAGAGGTTTCCTGTGACTCCGTTAACAGAAATAATTCTCATAAGAAATGCTTTAGTTAATTCTAACACACACCTACATTTCATTTTAAGCAGTTGGGAAATTGAGAATTTGTAAGCTAGACAGCGCTGCTTTCTGTAAGCATTCTAAACAACCAGAAATTCATTAGTAACTTCCTTTCTCTCTGGGGCCCAAAAGCTCTGAGGCAGATACTAAATGCTCCCATTTTTAAGCATTCAAAACATAGTCACAATGCGTTCCATATTTACTAATTCACTTAAGTTTGATGGTCACTGGAAAGCAGATGTTAGGGCTTGCTTGTAATGTAAACATCTGTGTCAGCTATGAATAAGTAGAGCTATAACAATAATAACAGTAATAGGAAATGATCATACAGGAACGAATAATAATAATTAAAAATAATAATAATAACAACCTTCAAAGAATGTAGGAAAAATTAACCTGCTCGACATAACATATTTTTGCAGAGGTGATCTGAATGCTAATTCTTTCCAGGAGATCTGAGGAAGCCTCAGGCTACATTTCCAGACGGTATATTCCAAAAGAAAAATTGCAGTTACATAAATATGTGTAGATTATTAGTGGTTGCCAAATACATGCATTTGATATTTTTATGATCCAACTGTTCTCCATTAAGCCAGCAGACAGTGATATTTTTGTTCTGCAGAGAAAACAGTAACAGACCAAATAAAATGCTTTATACAGTAAAGCTGTTCTGCCCTTAAGGTACAGAGATTTTCCATATTGTTTTCATTTGAAAGTTTATTCGGATTACGAACCGCCTGCTGACACTGATACCTCTAGTCTCCCTCTCCCTTTCCCAGTCTTAAATCAAATAGTTGGGTCAGCACTAGTACTTTTACTTTGATTATGCGAAGTCCCTGTGGAAAGGTACAGCACAGTCTAAAACATTTCTGTTTTATGGTCTGCTGTGAGCTTACATATTTGAATGCTTAATTTACAGACATGCTCAGGGAAGTGTTGATGCAAAGAAACCAGCTATTCGTACATAAACCAGATCAAAGTAGTACTTCTCCGAAACACGTACCCTATAGTGCCAGCTAAATAATTTATACAAAATCATCCCCAAAACATCTGTAAGTAATTTGAATTAAAATTTAAAACTCATGGCTGACTTCGGCATTGCTTAGCCTTTCTGCATCTTGTGCAGTTTGATTTTTGTGTCCAAATGACTCCACGCCCTACTGAGAATACCTGAACTCACATGCTTGGAGCCCTGTGAGAGGAAGCCAGCAAGCACACCCTGATACATAGGCAAGATGGAAAGAAGTCCTGGCTGTGCTTTTAGCTGACCAGAAGCTACATATAGTACCAAACTGAAGCCAATGTGCCTTGCCTCTTAGCTGCTTTACTGGATTGCTTTGAGGAAGAACAAACAGTGGGGATGAAATATTTTAAGTAAACACTGCTGCCAGACACTTCTTAATGCTGAAAGATGTTCTGAGTTATGGTTTTGATGAAGTTAATATTCATATAGTGTTAAAAGATGTGCTCAGCACTTTAGGATTGCTCAGCATGCCAGATTAAGAAATTACCAGCAAAAATGAACAGATTTTAGTGAGGCTGCTGTTATCAAGCCAACAGTAATCCCAGTAATGACTAGGGGAGTAAAAGACATATTCACTGGGAGTCAGGACCATAAGTTACTGCAGGACAGAGGACAGTCCACCAAGCACTAAGAAGGGCCACGAGGAAAATCACAGCAAATTCTGTGGAATTTATGAACAAGTTCTGCAATGTCAAGATGTTTTTCAACAAGCTCTTTGATGGACAGATAAAATAGCTGAAATTTGCTGTGGTTTTAAAAGTTCTAATAACTGCAATACGGATGGATTCTCACATTTGCTGTGAAGTAGATTTCAGTTACATGGCTTTTCTGAAAATAAGGAAGAGGAAAATAAAAGCAGAGTTAGAGCTGATGTATCAGTTATGGACCAGAGTATACCTTAAGCTAATATCGATTTAAATGATTAATTTTTCAGATAGTCTATTTTACTTTCTTTTTACAAACAGAATGACTCCATATTATTCTGGATATATGACTTTAACACATACTTTTAACTCTCCATATTTCAATTTCTGATTGAAGCCGAAAAGTAGAAATACAAGACACTTAAAAAAAAAAAAAAAAAAAAAAAGAGTAGTAACTATCTTGAATGCTCTTTTCCTCATGAACTCTCACTGACTTCAGTGAAATTATTATTACTATTGATTACTAGAAATTGCTATTGCCATCTTCTGGTGCAATTGAAAATTGGAAGTTGCTCTCATTAAAACATCTGTTGAGTTTGCTGATGCTATCTAACAACGAGAATGGCACTGTCTCTTTGGAATCGTGCATGAAGTGTATAACTGCAATGCTTTTCCTATGTAGGTTGCTCTGAAAGTAATGCCTCTTATTTATTTATTTCCACGGAAATTACAACAGATACAAAGAGCAAAACGCACTATTTGATAGAGCAATTTCTCAGCTAAAAAAACTCTATTTTCCACCACAGTCATCACCATTAGCTATGCATTTTCACCAGCTGAGAACCAGAGTCTGCATGCCGCAATTGTAAAAATCTGCAGCAGCAGAGGTGACCTTTTCATAATGTTTCACCATCTACCACCTCACTGTGCTCACATCCACTATTTGGTCTCCAGAAACATTCAGCAAGCATCGATGAATATCAGTGAGTGCCTTTATTTCCATGTAGAGGAATTCAATAACGTACCTTCACACGCACTTCTATGTCAGATGCCATTTTGTCAGACAACCCCTCTGCTGCCATCTGTCAAGCAGAAACAACATGTAACGGAATACTGGTGAGAAGGTTCAGCCTACACTGCCTTACCATCACTATCTGTTTCTGCTATCGTGGACCAGTATAATAAAATAGGAGGCATTACTTTCAGAGCATTCCACTTATAAGTGTATTTCTATTTATAAACTCGGTAGGTACAGAATGCAAAATAGGTGTTAGAAAACAGAAAGCAGATTGAGTATGCTAAACTTCAGTACTTTTAAAAAAAAATCATTTGGAATGATTTCATAGTTTGATGCACTCTTTCTGGCTATGGATCAAAGAATAATCAAAGTTTCTGTATAGAGCAGTACTGAGAAAAGGTGCCATCCATCTTGTCTTCATTTTCAAAGTCTTGAAATCTCTACCAAAACAAATTAGCTTGCACCTGAGATGAATAACTGTCAAATGTTTGATGCCAAAAGCAAATGTTCATTGGTTCTTCATGATAGAGAGGTAACAGGGAGACCTTTCAGACACATTCTAAATACCCTTGCATAACTTTTACCTTAAATGTGAAAAAAAATAGGCCAGCACACTTAAGAACCATCCTATTGCCAAAATAGCTCACGGGGTTAATAAAACTCATCAAATCATGAGTTAAATCTTTTTCACATATAAAGGCTCCTTGAACTGCAGCACATATTCCAGGGTAAGGGATATTCACACATTTTTAACTTTTCATAAATACTGCAACACTTTGTTGCTCTAAAGTAAAATGAACAAGTTTCAGCCTTGAAATAGGTCAATGAATATCTAGTCAGTGAGGATCCAGCCACCAGGGAATTCTGCGTTATTTGGTGGCTGTATATTACTATGTACAAGCACAACTTTCATGCACCAGTAGCTTTGTGAAATGTTATGGCTTGCACTACATATCCAAGGTGTTTTCAGGTGTTCAAATCTGTGCATCTGCAAACTAATTATAAAGAAGGGAATGAAATGTGCTTGCTTACCTGCTTAGGTTCAGCAAACTGATTTCAGAGTTTTCAGAGACTTAACATCAGGACAAAAATTAAACACAGAACTTGTCCAAGAACCCACTGGGAGCTTTTCCACTAAGTGCGTTATATATGCTCCTTTGTTAATAGGTGGTGCTACTTAAAGCCAATTCTTAAATTGCTGGAAATGATTCAGCAAGAAAAGAGGTTTCTGCTGGTTCTGAGACTCAGACCTTAATACCCTTGAAGAAATGAGGGGAAATAAAGAGGAAATGAGTAGAGCATCACATTGGCTGATGAATATCTTTTTTTTTCCGGGCCTATTACCAAACTAGAAGTCAATACTCAAAAAATGGAGTTATTATCGTGCTAATCTAACTATAGTACATAGTTCCTTAATGTTACAGATATTCTAATGACACAGAACAAAGATGCAGGCTTTACAAATTTTAGGCAAAGTTTAATGCGAAACTTTCTCACCAGGAGGACATCATGCAAGGAGGTTTCCAGCTCTGATTTGTTTGAAAGAGACCTGCTCAGCCCAGATTGTTCAGTTCTCCTCAGGGATATTATTGTGAGCTGTGACTAGGAACACTTAATCCTATTGGCAAAACTAAAGAAGTGATCAAAGGGATCGATTGAGCTTATCTAAAAGCCTTCCAAGTCCTCATCACCCCAAAGAAGTGCTGACTCCCTTCCTACCTCAGCTTGTGCACTCTGAAATGCAGAGGAGCCAATTTGTATGGCAGAAATCACACACCTTAGGGAGCTTCAGCCTTTGTATGAGGAGAGGAAGCAGTAAATTTCTAGAGAAGAAAGCTGAAGTAGATCTATGCAGAATTATTGGCTCTATGGCAAAAGCCTTGCAACCTGGATTCAATTAACTATGACAGACAGATAGATCTTTTTGCCCTCCATAAATTATGTGTTATCATGCAGCCACTTAACTGACGCTCTTGTTTTAACCAACCTCCATTAGAACTGAAGAACAAGGCAAATTTTTGCTCTCTTTCCTTTCTTGAACAGTTTATAACACTGCTTCCAAATTTTACCTTTTGGCTAACCATATACACACTTCACTATGTTTTCTACTCCATCTTGCCAAACTAACAGTTAAGACTGACTCTGTCTTGCTTATAATTCATGATCCTAATAAAGAAAATATAAACAAGTTATTTTTATAAGCGTCTTTAAAAATATTTCACATTTATTTTTGGTTCGGGGAACCAACTACATTTTCTGAAGTGGAAAAAAAAAAAGCTATTTTTAAGTTTCTCATGCATTAGAAATTTTCTTAATTCATGTACATTTGCTGGAGCAGATGCAGTACAACTTCTTCTTACCACAAATAAAAGAGCTCTCAAATGTCATCTTGGATATCTTTCCTGATTTCAGGATATCTGCCCTCTGCACTGACATTCCTAATCACACAAAAGTTTGAAGACCAACCATCCACCATGCAACAGTGAGCATCCTGTGTACCTAAGTTAAAAAAAAAAATAATAAAAACAATAATAATAAAAATCACTTTCTATTATTTTAAAATCAAATCAATTACTTTAAAAAAAAATTCTGAATCCAAGTCAGCCGTTACTATTTTCTATCACACTTGCCAAAGATATATCAATCAAAAATTTTGAATTCTCACAGATGCCAAATATTTTGGCAGCTAGCCACCAATTTCCTTATTTTTTCATAGCAGCCGGGGTTTTCTGGAGCTAATCTATTAAATACATAATTACTTTCAAATAACAGAAAGCCATGACTTTCCATTTGAAGGAACATAACTGACAACGGCAATGAAAGGAATCTCCGAAAGTCCACAGTGAAGCAAGAGTTTCCAGAGGTGGAGCAGTACTCCACAAAGCTGGATGCTTCACAAATTCAGAGTGATAAGATGGTTCCCATCCACTGCTCAGATCTTTAGAAGTATTCAGTTTTCTGTATGGTGGCTGTTTCCCTACCTATGAAAGGCTGAAAAAGAAATCAGCTATCTTGACATAGAGTCTCACCATGTTTTTTCCAATAGCAGTGTCTGTTTTCCAATTGGCATAGTTCATGATTTCAGTACAGACACTGCATTTTAGGAGAACATCATTGAGTATCACTTTTTTTTCCCTACTTCTCTGATCGCCTATATATAGAGAAGAATAAAAATTGAGATCTGTGGCTGGAAACTGTTCCTTGTAAGCAGTTGTTATCTATGAGCAGCAGTGGGAAATGTGTAAAACAACAAAAGAGCCCTTCTGATGAGAATTTTTTGTTACTTTATACTCTATTGTGCAACAAGGTATGGCAGTAGTAATGGGAAGGTTTGGTTTTTTTACCTGCACTTAGTACACTTACCACCCCTTTATCTCACCTCACTTTCCACTGCCTTTTGCATTTAATATTTAAGAGCATTTTTCTTATATTTTATTCGTACTTTCTATTTCTTCCACTTTTATGACCTCTTCTTTAGCCTAGGCTAAAATTATTTATAAAACTCTCTAAATAAAAACTGTAAGCACAGTAGCAAAAAATTGTCTTTATTATTAACATGCAGCATGCTATAACTGAATTTACTGGCATCCCACCCATCTAGCTGTCAAGGTCTAATCCAAAAGTCATTTGCTTCTGGCCCTCCTCGACAATCTCTTTTACTAGAAAAGTTGGACAGAAAAACAATTTTCATGGGTAGGTCCATAAACTCTGTGAATTAGCTGAATATTATCTCCAAGTCCCTGCAAAAACTCAGCTGCCCCATCCATCTGGGGAATCAGCGACTTAAAGGAAGATGAAGAGGGACTTTATCAAAGCCTTAGTCACTAGAACCCAGTTAGAACTTGGCATTTCATTTTATTTCACTGAGCTTTTAAGTTAAGGCAGAGAAAACTAAGGTGAGCAGAAGGAAAGCAAAGAAGTCAATATCTAGCTGTTTTCCTGTTAAGATAGAGCCTACATAGCTTTCTGATAGCTTTATGAAGAAAAGATGCTTAGGACATGAGACAGAAAAGGCATAATAGACTAATGGGAATTTAGTAGAAATTTGCTAGTACACATGCACCACTTCCTTACCATCTTGCCTTCTATTGGCTACAGGTGCTTGTCTCCTAGCTTTTCTACTCAGAATGGCTGCTTGAGAACACAATAAGTGGAGGATCAAGACAATCATAGTATTGTTTGTACTTAAAATCAGATTATCACATGGGAAAGGGAAAAAAAAAAAAAAGGAGGCATTTGGGATCTGAAGGGCAAGAAATAATTTACATGTGCTATTTCTGCTGCATGTTCCTCCACTCATTCTTTCTGTGACTATGTTGTAGCAGATTCTCAATCTACTAAATATTTTTAGACAGCAGCTACCTCTTAAACTGGCCGTTTAAAGCCTCTGTGACAGTGTTCAAAATTCCTGGAAGGCGAGTTTGATGAAGACATGAAAATGTTCTAATAAATGGGCTTGTTGTAGAGTTCACAAATGGAATACAGAACACTTTACCATTCATATCATTGCAAGTATTATTTTCACATGATAGTAATAAATGGAATCAAATCCTTTGAAATTACTTAAATTACAGAACAATCACTAGCCAAGTATTACATAAGTATAGTCAATGTTGTTTTTATCTTATGAAGGAGATTCACCATAAGAAATCTAAATGAAGATTAGCTTGGAGAGATGTGGATGGTTGCCATTCATTCAAAGGTTGTTCTTGCACTGTAAAAAATTTTTTCAAGATTTTTTTTGTTTTTTTAAAGATCTTGTATCTTTTATCAAAAGTAATATTGCATTCAAATAAATTCTTAGCGAATAAATGATAAATATTTTCTGTAGTATTATATTTCTAATAGGAAAACACATTTTTAGTCAAAGGAAATAAGACTTACAGGAAGTCAGCTACATTTAAAACAATCTCTTTTGCTGTCTTGCACATAGAAGCCTTATTGGTTTGATTGGTAGGGAACAGAGGCGTTTTTTGTTTATGAACAAATGCAATAGGAACATGGAAAGGAAAACTACTTTTCTTTGTGTTTTGATGGCAATACTCAAATTTAGAATGTTATCCAGCTTCTGGGGCTGGAAAATTTTGTTGTTATGTAAAATAAACTCATAAACATAATTGAAACTCTTTTTTTAAGTTGGCTTTCCACAACAGAAAGAAACACGCTCTTTGGTACAGGAAAGTAAAATGAAAATTTCCTAGCCATTTTGTCACTGATAATGCTCTCCTGAAAAATAAATTAATAAATAAATATAAATAGGCAGTATTTATTCAGTAAATTGAAACTTGTAAATAAAAAACATCAACAATTCCCCTTTAGAAGCAGATATTGACAGCTAATAAGTAGTTAACATCATACAAAGGAGAAGTGAAGCAGCAGCGATCAGATGAAATTGCAGTAAGAAAAAGAAAAATCAAAAGACAGAAAACACACAAAGTTAACATTCACTGTAATACTTTACAAACACATTGCAAGACTGAGAGCAAAAGAGCTTGTTTCAATATAAAACAAGCATCAGTGTTTCAAGACTGACGATATCAAGTGCATTCTTCAGTAGCAATGGGATTTGTGTGTTCTTCCTAGTAAATGTGCCATTATTTTTGGTCCAAATTCTGGTCTTGTCAGCCCATTTTCACAACCATATGCTTTTTAAGAGAGGTATTTTTCATGGAAAAAAAATATATATATTTCTCACAATATGAAATGATTCCCCAATCAAGGAATCTATGTTCAAGGTTGTGCTGCCATTCCTTCCCACTGCAACTTCAGAAATAAGGATGATCTCTTTGGTGGCTGGAGAGAAGAAGAAAAGATCATAGCAGAACTTCAAGAAAAAGCTCTGAACATTTTCTTCCCGTCACAGTTTCTTCATCTGCTAATTTTTCTAGTCTGTTTATACTCACTGAACTTATCACAGATTTAAGCTCTCCTCAGCTGGTTTCCCAAACAGCCAGTTAACACTACGAGCTCGCTGATGTTCTCCACAGAAACTGTTCTGCAAATAATATAAGCTCTGTTTTACCCTTCCCTCCATTCGTCCATCTGACCTCACGCCTTCTCATAGTTTCCACTCTAAAACCACAGCAAATTACCTTTGTGCTGCCATCACTTGCGCTGTATTAACCAAACAGAGGAATGGATTTTTTTGGCCAAAAATGTTTTTTTCTTCTTGACTGTTCAGAAGTCATGTTTGATTTGGGATTATCTTAATTTCTTTCTGTTAATGAGAAATCCAAACGATCAATTAGGGCAAAATTTTCTGCTGTAACGTGGGACCTCTGCTGACAAAAATTCTATGGCAAAACTAGATCATCAATGTACTAAAACTAACAGTCAGAAAGTAAAGACTTCCATTTTTCAGTCTTAATGTCATGCAAAGGAAGTAGAGCAATAAGGGACGATGTTAGTGAAATATAAAGATATGAGAGAGAAGTTACCCTTTATCAACAAATAAATGCTCTAAAAATTATCTACTTTTTGCTAGATGTGGCATTAGATAAAGTCCTGAGTTGTTTTTTCTTTATCCTCATTGGCCTCAAATGAGAAGACGTTACAGGTAGAACCACAAAACCTTTTTTTTTCTCCCCCAAACACAAACTGAATTTTCCTTCTACTACTCACGTACAAAAAGTAAATCTGGGTAGTGAATTAAGTAAATTGTTTTCTTTCCAATCTAATGCATAATATTCTCTGAGGAACGTGAAAATCTCCATTGACTGTTATTACTGTCAAAGGATAAAACTACAACAATCAGATCCCAGGCTCTGTAGCCTACTGTTATCTTCTACTTCTATAGTGTTTTAAATGTAACACCCCTAAAGCACAATGGGAAGTCTAGTTTAATTATTCCTTTCAAAAAAGGAACCATTGGTTTGCTCCAACTTGTTTAACACACAACAAAGAATAAACCCGAGGCCATCCTCTCCAGGTTACTACAGCATGATACCAAATGTTTATACTGGATCATCAGCCTATCTAACTTTATCTTGTAGGCATGAAGCTAAGTGAAATGTTTATATTTGTGGACAGCACACTTTGAACAATTAAAATACCAGATAATCATTCACCAAACTGATACTACATTAAAACTTTATAGTTACAAGCAAACTCACGCTGATAAGCACAGTCTAATAACATTCTGCAATTCATCATAATTAGGAGCTTGTGATACGTACAATGTTCTTCTCTTTGTATACATATCCCCTTTAAAATTATTTGTTTCCCTTTTAAGATTCAGTTTCCTTTAGAGACCATTAGTCATTGTGTTCAGAAAAACAAAGTTGGGAACAGAAACAGCAAAACATGTTAACTCTTCAGTTCTCAGTAGATCACACTAACAGAGCCTATCAAAGAAAATACAGCAATTAAAGTTGCACATTCTCCAAAGAAAAGGAAGACTTAACTTTCTGTGTTGGTCTGATATTATCTTCTTAGTAAAGAAATCATGTAATTCGATAAATAAAAATTTGCAGACTATAAGAGAGACTGCACCTTATAAATAGGTATTGGACATTTAGACCTGCATTCTCTCACTGACTCACCTCGTATACGTTCCTTGGAACAACCAGGATCTTGAATCTACGGGTTTGGGGTAGGCTAATAAGCGCAACTTGGAAAGTGTATCAAGCAGCAACTTTTAGAATGGCATTAGGTAGTACTGTCAGTCATACTTGTTTGTGAAGGCAGTTATGTTGATGATAATAGGCTGGATGTGGCTCTGGGCAGCCTGGTCTAGTGGTTGGCAATCCTGCCAACAGCACGGGTGTTGAAACTAGGTGATATTTAAGGTCCTTTTCAACTCAGGCCATTCTATGATCTCATTAATCTAATAATACAAAGACAGATTCTCAATTTGCCATGAAGAAAAGAAGGAAAGAAAGGGAAGAAAAAAATAAAAGGGAGAAAAAAAAGAAAAAAAAGAAAAGAAATAAAAACACAGCAACAACAGAAAAATATTATCTATATCCAATCTACAAAAGCTGAAAAATCTGGCTTGTGAGGGAGACACAAATCCCTAGTCTGTTGGGATCCAATCTTTGTAGACTCAATTTTCATGCTGGATTAACTGCTGCTGATGACTTCAAAAGGACCAAGTTTTCACCTCAAGTGTTCAAAGCAAAACTGAAAAGAAAAAAGCCCACACAAGTCTCGCCAACCTGTTTTTGATGTGGAAAAAGCTGCAGAGGATGACTGGGACTCATTCAGCATCTCTGAGCATCTCTGATTCTCTAATCTTCATTGTTAAAAAAAAAAAAAAAAAAAAGGACTTTGAAATGCATTTTGTGGTGTATAATTATTTTACAGTGCACATGATTATGCAGTGTGATATAACATTTTATATAATTAAACATGTAATCATCAGTTCCTTGACAAGAAAAATAAACTCAAAATCTGTAGGGGAAAGTTCTATTTACAGTATCATAGAGATTTGAAAAGATATGCCTGACATGTATCCCATGTATTATTCAAGCGTATGCAGTTTTGGGGATAACTTCGCTACATGTTAAGCCAATACACTATGGCTTTGTTCTCAAATATATCAGTCTTCAGCTTTCACGTACTTCAAGCTTTCTGTATTTCAATTTCCTTGTCATGTTTAAAGTAATACATCAAGTTGAGTTGTATATTTAAGTCCAAACATGGAACAGGTACATCTTTTTGTTTTGACTAGGAAACGTTAGTCAGCTTTTGCTACAGAGCCTAATTTTTTTTTTTTTCCAAAATATAATACTTGTTGCAAGGGAGCAAATTAGAACAGCAACAACAACAAATGTCATATTTCCTATCTTTCAGCAAAGTGGAGGTGGTAATGAGTCTTCAGATGGCAAGATGATAATTGCAATGTAACGTATAATACCTTTGCTTGGACGTGCTTTTTGCTTTCTTTTTTTTACCATCTTTTCTGAAAGGCAGCAGTAAATTAGGTATTATACAAAATTTGAATGAGCAGAATCAACGCTGCCTGAACTCAATACTAAGCCAGGCGATGGAAAGTTCATTTTATGTCAGAATCACAGTGCTGAAGATCCCAGCCAGAAATCAAATGGACACCTGAGGATGAAAGGTGATGATAATGTCGAAGATTAAATGAAGAAATGCTTCAGAACATAATTCCACATTCTCTAATGAAATGACAAAGTTGTTTCCACTTTGGAAAGTGCTTTTGACAAGGCTCTGCATTTGAGGTTAATGCCTGTGTCTAAAGGGCAGGAGTAACAGAATAAGACAACATTTGCTTCAGAAAATTACAAGCCAAACGAGGAAAAACAAGTGAGTAGTTTTAAGTGCTTCATAGAACACTAAATAATAATGAATCAAACCCAAATATTTTTCATTAAAATGCTAATCTCATCTCTGTGTTCAAGAAATAATGAAACTTAATTGGAGCATCATTGCATACTTAGACCAAGTTCAATAACCAATTGCTACAAGCAGCATATGTATCATTATATAACCAACCAAAACATTTCACAGCTATGTAATTGTGTAGAAATTTGCTCTGTATTAAACTATATTCCATAGTTACTCCCGTTACTGGTTTACTTCATTCTGTTACCTAGAGGGAAGCAGAACTGTCAGGAATAAAACTAGCAAAACTTCCTCCTTCCAAGAGTACTTCTGATCAAAGACCATGTGATGTGGTACAGTCAAACATGCACATATGCAAGCCCAACAACACGTCCTCTCTATGTTAGATCCTCCAGCATCGTACATGGATATTCACGTTTATCTTCACCAAAATGATGGCGTGTCTGGAAAATACATCTCCATTCAGAACTGAAGTTGTTTTGTGGTGACATCTGTCTTAATATCATTCCTCAGTGCTTTCCCAAACCTCTGCACACAAGTTTTTTTGCATCCATAAATACCTTAAACATTGGTAGCTACAGGCAGAGAAATATGTCTCCCATTCTGGTCAACAGTGTGGAAATACAATGTGAAAAACTGCCTTTTATCTGACTCCTGATCAGCTCTGAGAGAGCAGAAGCGTTTGAGAGCTACGGGATATAGGAAAGGGAAAAGCAGAAAGCAAGAAAAAGAGATTGGATGTCAGCACTTATTCAAAAACGCGAACTAAAATATTAGCAAAATTGTTGCCACGCTAAATCAGTTTTCCACGTAGTTATTATTAACTCTTTTCGTGCCAGTGCAAAACTTTCTGGGCATATACGCTACAGATGAAGCAATTTTTCTCCTTTGGGATTTACAGAATGCAGTCTTTATTCACACTGGCCCTGACAGAACTAAGTAAAGACTCACTGCTCCCTTGTAAGGCACGTTATCCCTTAGTAAATTACCAAAAGCAATAGTTGCTTTCTCTTATACTAAGTCCAAGTCCATTCACAGAAGTAAAGGCAAGTGCAGTGCAATCCAGCACTCTTGTTCTCTTTGTGCTGGTGGCTGACGCACTATCAGGACTAGGCAGCCATCAATTTGCCCCAGGATCTTAAAGGCACTGCAATGAGGTGGCACTGACAGGGACAACAACCCTAGTCTGCTTTTTTGACTTCACAAAGATACGTGCAGATAAGTGCACTGGCGGTTCCTGGAAGGGATGGTGCAACTTCTGCCAAGGGATGTCCCTGATCTGCTCTTTGCTAGCCCCTGGTAAAAAGGAAAGTTTAAGTTTTGTGTGTCTCTGACCTAGCGCAGAAGCTCTTTGTATTATGTCATTACAGAAGCACGATGCTATACCACAAAACACTAAGTTGTCAGTTTAAACTACAAACTCAAAGTACATTTCACACATAACACATTTTAACCGTTCTCATATAGAATCATTTTAATCAAACACACTAAGGTACTACCAAATAAAATCTACCTGGCAAGGTAGCGTTCAAAGCTGGTTGATAAGAAGGTACTAATAGGAAATTAAAACTATAGCCTAAACAAATCTAATGGTGGTTCCAAATACATTGTACTGCCTTTTAGTAAATCTTACACATGGATATAGGAACACTTCGAATAAGAGCATCACATTCCCAGTATGTAAGAAATAGAGTCCTAAATTCTTGCAGCGTCTTCTCACTGTGATGCCTCAGAGTATGGTTTGCATGAGAAAGAGCTCATTATGCCCCACATGATCCCAAATGCCCAGCAGAGATAACAGTCTAAATCATTTGTTCTCTTTACAATAATTTATTCATAGGTAGGAATATGAAAATGTGCCCTTTATGAAGTTTATCTGTATCTTTAGCAAACACAACTTAAATTAATTCTTCATCTCCAGGACTGGGAAAGTTTGACTAAGGCATTAGGGAATTTTTAGTAACCTCCATTAATTCAGTAGTCCTGCCACTTTGATAACCAATAAAAATGGATGGCTAAGGAGTTTTCTCTTATTAAAAGGTGTGAGTGAGTGCAATTAAACATGCCCTACATATCTGAAGATATATTACATATTTTAATACAACTCCAGGTTTAACAAGGAAGCACGTGAAGTCTATTAGTCTGTTGACTCCTGATCATATATCATGCATCATTTCTGTGGTAGGAGGAACACACAATGGTTGTTCTTAATTTCCCTTGCAGTTTTCAGTTTATTTTTGGCATTTCTAAGGAATCTTTATACATCCCACTGCAATTTCATTTTAATTAGAGCAGTAAATAAGATGACGAAAGCCTCTCTTCTTGTAATACCTCGTAACGTTCAACGAATTGACTAGAAGATCTACAGTTTTTATTACTATATTATTATGAATCTTAGTACCAGATGGAAAAAATATTTTACCTATTACAAATATATACAAAACCTTTGTACTTCTGCATATTTTCATTTAGGACAACTCTGTTATGTCTTTAACTTAACTATTAATTTAAATATAGCGAAGTCCTAACGGCTTAAAATCTTAGTAATCGCTTCGTTTCAGAATGAGAATTCTAACCCAAGCTTTTACTAGTTTCAAAGTTCACACGCTTTCAGGACCACTGGCATGTGAGAAATGAATTACACAAGGCCTACAGTCTGACCATAGGCGCTTTTACAAGTGAGAAGTAAAACATTAAAGAACTGAGAAGAAAATGCCAAATCAAACTATGTAGCGTAACACGTGGGAAAAAGATAATAATAATAATAATAAAATAAATAAAAGGAAAAAAGAAAAGCACGAAAATACATCAAATAATTTAGAGAAAGTGGTACGGTATGCTACTAATAATATGCCATTGAACAAAGCGTGCACACAGTGTTACATCATTTAAAAGTTAAGTCAAGATAAGCCTGCTCTATGCGTCACTTAGAATAGACTATATTAATATACATTCCATATTTTAAAATTACCTCTAAAATAAAATTAATAATGCTTTTCCTCCCTGTGAAAACCAAACTCCTTTATCTGCAAAGTAAAACCAGAGAACTGAGCCAGTTAAAAAATAAAGCTCCTTAGCTTAGATAAAAATTCAGTGAGGAAAAGTCATTTCTCATGGTAAAATACTGAAAATGAATTATTTTTGTTGCATTTTCTCCTTGCTAGAATGCTAATTATAAAAGTATAATTTAATTTTGGGAAGAGATTTGTTGAACTTCAAAGCTTAAAATGAGTCCTTCAAATAGAAAGGATCCCAAACACTAGGTCTACTACATCTAAAGCTTAGACCCTTCTGCAGACATCCAGTTTGTGGAAACATCTTACTGCGTGCACGTGTCTTAGTGCACGTTTTAACAGACCATTTCGATGGCATTTATTTATATCGTTAAATACGTGTTATAGCAATCTTTAGACAGGTGTTAGCTTAATCACTGGTAGCGTTGAACGTTGTATTCAGCGTTTTCCATTAATTTTCTGCTGGCATTCTCTCTATGAGCCTTAGGTTCACTGCTCCCACTGAAGGATACAGATGGGCTAGGAACCTCAGCATTTACTGGCGGGCAACGCATTCCTACTCATGGATATTTTTTATTGCTTGCAAGTCAAAACCTCTGAGGACTGAGAGTCATGTAGAAGGAAACAGCCTTTTTGCATTAGAACATGAAAAAGGACTACTGCATCTTTACTGTTTGTTTTCCAAAATCAACACGAATACCATTTACCATTGAGTTTTTTCCTGAGCCACTTCACCCCCCTTTTCTTTGTTGATCTTTCCTTTTTCATACCGAAAACAAAACACTTCAAACCTCCTAAGAAAAACTACTCATAAGAAAATCATACAGTATTTCAACAGGATTTCCCTAAAGAAGTTGTACTTTTTTCCCTTAGACATGTAAAATAGACTGTAAGTTATAAAACAACATAATCACTTCCACCAACTAGAATACAGAACTAGACCTATGAGATGATTTCTGATTTACTGAGAAGCATTGAGATATTACAGTGATCAGAGAACTGAGACTAATGTGCAAGTAAAATATACTACAGCTAATGGTAGGTATGGCACCTATCACAGCTAGTATTCATGGCCCACTGGGAAAGTGATAACAGCCTAATTATATTTTTATATTCCTATCCATACATTTCACCAGAAGGCTGTGGAATTGCTAGACTTTAACTTTGATTGCAAGTAACTCCTTGTACCCTGCATGTTTTCATTACCTGCTGGCCATTTATTTCTGAAGTCAAAGTACTGCTCTTGTATAAACTGACACCACGTTTATAGCTACCTCTAATTCTGTGATGACTGGAAAGTCAAAAAACTTGTTTAAAGTCATTATATTTTGGCCTCCCTGTTTAATCTGTGTGCTACACCAATCAATTTTTAATCACATTTTCATCCTTTCAAGAAACACAAATTTTCAGAAGCTCATTAGATTTTTTTTCTTAAGTGGCAAAGAGCTCAAACACATCGATTACCGAACAAGTTACAACTCAAATGTATCTCAATAAGACTACTGTTCTCTGGTTTTTACTGACAGTATGAGGAACAGCTGGAAACTAAAGATTGTGAAAAGAAATATTATTTTTGTTTTTGATGGAACGAGTGACAGGCCTGATCCTTCGCATTTGACAGTTTATATCCCCCTAGCCTGAGCTGGAAATCTGGTTAGGATTGAACAGATTTATCTGGATTCCATAAACTTGTTTTCACCTAGGTGATATCAGTCGGCGTTAATAAGTTGTGTTTCTCTTTCCAAGCAGACAGCAAGCCTGGCTGACATCTTTGCTCTCACAGCTGGCTGCCAGGAAATCTCTAGATTTTATAGCACAAATCTATTTCCACCAGTGCATGGGACAAACAAACATACCAAGAAGCACAAGAACTTTTCTCCTCAAGGCAGTGTTTCCTTACCATGAGCAGCGCAGGGCCTCATTGGAGGGCTCTGCCCACGTTGGCAGGTTCAGCCCAAATATAACAATATTTCTGATCTTGCAACCAATGGGCAGTACTGTGAGTCACCACGACACTGCTATTAAGTATTAGTAAATCTTCCCAGATAGGCTCTTCCTGGCAGCAGGAAGTAGCACAGAGTAGACAACTCGTTCCAAGATCTTTGCTAACTACTAAAGCTCTCAAGCCTTTACAGTGAAATCTTGCTGTCACTTGTGCATGTAGTAGCACACACAGTTAATTAATTTTCCATTCTAAGTTTAAGAAACAGCTAGGTTTGATATTTTTCCTAGTTTTGCTCCATTTAAATGAAATAGCGGGGATGTTAGAATACGCATTTTTTTCTTTTTACAAAAAAAAAGACAGCCATAGAGTCACTAAGTCACTTTGGATGCCATCTACCCTAAGGGAACGTGAAAGATGCTGTGTGCTCTAATTATTTTTAGTTTCTTTTGTTGCCAAATTAAGAAAAAAAGTACAGTATATAAAAAAGTAAATGAAACACAGCCCCTACAGATGAGCAAGTATTCGTAGACATCCAAATTTAGATATAGAAATCAGGTAAATCAAGTCCCAAAATTACATTTAGCATTGTATCAGAAAATATAGGCAACGGTATTTACTAATTCTTGCCTTAAGTTTATTGAAGAATTTGTGGATAGCTGCACCTAATTACGATGTACAGCATTGTTTATATAAAAATATTAGAAATTAAAAACATGCAGCGCATGACTTGTTTTCCTTGAACTTCAATTGTGTTGTTCTTAACTACTGCATATGTATAGATTAAACTAGCATTTATTAAAGCCATCTTGAAGACGACCTCTGAATATATTAAATTAAGAACTAAGCTCTCAGAGCTCTTAGGTAACTTTGAAAACTGTTCTTAAGCATTTTCAACCTTCCATTTTTCTTTACTGTCAAACAAATGCAGAGCTGTTGAAAGCGGGGAAAAGAAAAACCCAAACCACACTGTTGTAATAAACATCACAACACATTGTTTTGAGAAAACAGTGAAATGCAAAGTAGCAAAATGTGGTTACTCGGTTTAGGACTTGATTTTGTCATTTTTACGACTTGTACTCTTGTTTAAAGTTCTATGTAATCTTAAATAACTCTGAATTACCAGAGTCTCAACTTGAAGTCTCATTTTAGGAGATTTCCAGCACCGCAGTGCTCCCTAGAGTTACACTGATGAGCTGGTTCAGATTAGGCCCAAAGCTTGATCACGGCCTAGGGAAATTCCACGGAAAAAGATGAATTAGTCAACTTTTCCGGATGTTCAGCTGGCCAGTTTGAAGAGGAGCTCCCTATTGCTCACAAGTTTTGGTGCAGGTAAATCATGTTTGATTATTATTTGTATAGTTTTAGCATAAAAGTCTACTGAAAAAGCTTTGCTAAACTCCATACGCAGCTTATTTTTTATTGATATCTTTATGGCTCTTTGATGTTTATTGCCTTCTGTTTAGAAGCCAAGATATTGACACTTGCCTCTCTTATCTGAAGTCATTTCAGTTTGCAGGTCACTTCTGAAGGCAAATGTCGTCAAGTGATTCATTTCCTGCACATGTAGTATTCCACATCATTCATGACTGATGGTAGAGGGTACTACTAAATTCCTAGCACAGGTCCTTCCTTTTTTCATTATTATACCATTATTCTACATGTGAAGTTTCTCCAGTTTGTCTTCTGTTTTGTTAGGAAAAGCACAATTTTTGCTTATTCTTAGTATTTACATTTAATAGTATTTAATAACTAATATCTTAAACTTCTTCACTGATTTGATACCAAAAAATATTTATCCATCCTTTTTCAAAAAAGTCATTAAAATTAATATTAAGAAACAGATGATGGGCATCACAAATACAGTGTATCAATGTTACAATAGGATTTTAGGAAAACAGAACCTATTATGAAACCCCATAGCTAATACGTACACTGCTTTGCAGCAATTGCTTTCTTCACAAGCCTGCACAGCCTTTCTTGTACATCAGTGTAATGTAAGGAGTACATTACACTGTAGGAACGTCGGAAGTAGAGGAAATAAAATTTCATGGTTTGCGAAGAGGCCTAAGAGTATTCCATTTGGAAAGATGATACAAATTGGTCTTAAACCTCTTAAATATCTTTGAAAGTCTCACCTTTAATATGCAATATTTCTGGAGGATTTGCAAGTAAAATTTTTTAAACTCACCTCATGATATCTTTCTCTTAGAAAATATTACTTCTTCCTTTAAAAAGAAAACATTTTTAAGTTGCCTAACTGGTTTCTGGGAGAGAAGAAAGGAAGATGGGGAACAAAAAGAAAGAGAAGAAACTTACAAATCAATTTATTTTGAATCATGTTGTCTCAAGTAAATTTTAATTCCAGAAGAATATCTTCAAATACCTTCAGAGACTCTGCCTTCTCAAGTAAAACTGACTTTCCTTGATAATGAACTCTGATAAAACACTTTCGTTCTTAACACACCTTTGTTCATTTGTTAAACTTGCCCTTCTGCCCTTTAGATTAACTAGGCAAAGATCAAAAGTCACATTCATTCTTTAAAGTGTTATTTTTTTGTTTCCAAAGTTTCTTTTTTTAATATCATTCATCATCTGTCATCGCAGACACGGAGTGAACAGGCAGCAGACTGACTACAAGTATCTAAGGTTGTTTACTGCTGTTTTAAGACTGTTCAAAGTGCTTAAACACCTGTTTAAATCCCATTAAAGTCAAGTGTTTACTTCATTTTAACCAGGACCTGATTGAAGTAGTGTTTTTAGAATCCAAAGAAAAAAAAAAGAAAAAAAGAAAAGAAAAAAGATAGATATGTTTTGTCGGAGCAGGGCAAGCTTTGCCTGCCTGCTGGACACTTGGGAGAGACAGACCCAAACCACGAGATTCATGTTTCAACTCAGATCTGATGAGATTGACATTGCTCCTTCTTCCACAACAACATCCAGCACTGCAACTGTAGAAATACTCCAGCCTATCAAAGCTTATATTTGAAAGCATAGCAGGATTCATTAGGTAAGTCAACGACTGCTGCATCACAGAAAGATCCACAAGTACCAGGACTTAGTTATTGAAGCACTGAAGCAGAACCTTTCTGTTATAATAGTTGAACATTGCATTCAAATTAAGAAAAATACCATTACCTTCTTTACTGTACTCCTTATATTTGAGGTATAAATTTCAGAGATATAGACAGGGAACTAGGCTGATACCACAGTTCTCAGCAGGTTGTTAGCGAATTTTAAAGGCCAAGTGCACTTACGCAGTATAATGATCTCAGCTATACTATTTGCTTATAAAATTTCCATTATCAAGTGTGCAACAATTGACTTAGCAACTCTGAACTCTGGAAGGCTTCCATGAACTCCTAGCTGCCCTACTAAAAGCACACCTTTAACACGCTTGGTAGATAGCTTTTTAAACGCTCCAGAAAGTGAAACGTTGCTTAATTTTGTTGGCTAGGTATATCACAGGGTATTTTGTATCCTCAGCACCATCAGCCACAGAGGCATTTCAAGTACATATAACTAATTAGTAGTTTACAAAAGACAATTAGGTGTAATAAAAGACTTTACTTGCTCCAAGATCCAAATTAAGCATGCAAAGGGCACTAGACCAGTAAGAACAAACTAATAATAATAATAACAACAATAATTACAAGTAATTTTTAGTAGTTGTTAAGGTCTAGATTGTTTGTTTGCTTATTTTATTCCCAAACATGTACTGCATTAATATATATATTTTCAATTGCACAACACGTATCATCCGTTGTAATGGCCATTCCAATTTTTTTTATTTTTTTTTTTTTTTTTTTTTTTTTTTTTTTTACTAATCTCTTTCTAGGATTTAGGACACCTTGCAGTGCTTAAATAAAACAGAATGCAGCTCACATGTTAGGTAAGTTATAAGCAGACAGCGTCACACAGAACAAATTATGTTTTCCTTTACTCCTACAAATATTAAACCTCTTCACCTTCCCTCTTTGTATTCTGGACTGCAGTAAGATACTGTCTTATTCTGGTAAGCTCATCCTTCACCAGTGATTTAATAAAAACATATTAAACAACTGTTTAGAGTACAGCTATCAAATTGAACAAAACGTTCAAAACAAAGTTAGTCATATAGAGGTCTGAATGATATGCCAGCTTATCCTATTCTTTCCTTTTACTGTTTACTGTTGTTTGTTCAACCAGCCACATTTTCTTCACTTCCTCCCCAGTAAAAAATTATGATGCTTATATTTTGCTAAAACATTAAATGTTTCAGAATAGCTAAGTTTTCCTAAATGCGTTGATTCTGGTTTTATATGGAGTTCTAGTGAGAATAACCAATCAGTATTCCCTTTTGACTGTTTTCTTAACACATTCAAAAATAAAGGGTCATGTCTGTCTATGATATGCATCTACTTACTTGAGTTATGAAAGTTTAAGCATCTGGAGGAAAAAAAATGACAACATATGCCATTACTGAGGCAAGTACAAATTTTTCAGCGTAGTTTCTATGGGAGAAGATGGGGAATAACCGTGATTTTCAGTTCTGCGTAGTGCTGTCATAGAGTTTTGGTAGCCTCCTGAAGGCCTTCTGACTAATACACGTGATTAAAAGAAAACAAACAATGTGCATAGCCTTTTTTGATCCAAATACCTGGTAATGCTCACCAAGGTTCTCTTCTGCACTAGTGTCAAAAGACTTCCAAGACTAACACAAGTCAAAGAAGGATAGCCTGAATGCATTCTTCAAATTCTTCCCTTTTGCTTTCCATTTCTCACTCCTTTCCCCCTCCACATAAAGTCACACATACTGTTTATAAACATCCTACACGAAGCGTGGCTACAGACCAAGAATATCTCCAAAAGACAACATCATATGAGTTACCAGGTCAGGGAAGCATCATGAAATAAGCACAGTAATTTTACTGATGACTAACAAAAATTTTAAAATAACTATTTTATACGTTTTGTTTGCCCTTTCCATTCACAAGATGCTATTTTTCTCTGTACAAGAAATGGCACAAAAAACATTACCATGCCTAAACATGATAATGATCAAATGTTTTTCAACAGACACTTGCAAGACAAGAAGTAACATAAGAGAAGAATGTGAAAGCCTAGGAAATATTTATTAGTTTTTTAAATCTTTCAAACCACTTCCACTGACAAATTTGTTCTAACACAACTTTGTTGAGTTAAAAAGTTTCTGGATGCCACCAGAGAATAAGCATCAAGCTAATGCCATCCGTGAACAGAACTTAAAACTGATTTCCAGCATAGATAAACTAAAAAAAGATTGTGTGAAATTTTCTGCCAGTACTGATTCTGGATTCTGAACAGAAACTTGAAACTTCTTCCATTTTCTCAAATACGTAGATATTACATGGCTATTCTGAACACTTCTGTCCCTTCATTTCCCCTGCTCATTCACCAAACAAATAACCTTACACAAACTCACTTCTGACGTTTAGGCTTTTAAAAATGGCTGCAAAAAGACAAAAGCAGTTCACTTCACTTGTGATAGGATGGTACTATCTTTGCTGCCTCACTGTCCCTCCTGTGAGACCACTGCCACTGAACATCTAGAGATGGCCTAAGTGACCGTTAATTCATTAGAAGTTGGAGCATTTCAAAACATTTACAATACTGCTGTTCACATTAGAAAAGCTTTATTCAAGTGCAGCTAACTGTAAAACACCAATATAATTTCTTCAGTAAGTCATTCTGGCAACATTTTAAGTGACACTTAACAATTTTACCTCAAATATAGTCATGGGATTCTACAGTTTCAAAAACCTCTTATTTTTATGGAGCAGATTTTCATTCTCATACATATGTGAGTATGAGAATACCAGAAAGCATTTTGATATCAGTATTAATGGAAGACATTAATCACACAATGGCCAGAATCGGAAGGGACCTCAAGGATCATGAATCCCCAACTGCTCTGCCACACGCAGGGTCACCAACCTCCACATTTAATACTAGACCAGGCTGCCCAGGGCCCCATCCCACCTGGCCTGGAACACCTCAAGGGACAGGGCATCCACAACCTCTCTGGGCAGCTGTTCCAGCACCTCACCACTCTCTCTGCAAAGAACTTCCCCCTGCCATCCAATCTGAATCTTCCCTCCCTCAACTTAAAACCATTTCCCTTTGTCCTGCTGTTATCTACCCTTCAAAAAGTTGATTCCCCTCCTGTTTGTAGGCTCCCTTTAGGTACTGAAAGGCTGCAATGATGTCACCCCACAGCCTTCTCTTCTCTAGGCTCAACAAGCCCAGCTCCCTCAGCCTGTCTTCGTATAATAATATAATAATATGTAAAGAAAATAACCCTCTTATTAAATACAAAATTTTAAATAAGTTTCAAAATTTTTAAAAGGTCAATAGATGTGATCAATAGTATGTTTTAGTATATTTTTGCACTGGAAGATACTTAGTCCTCAATAATTACAATAGATATAAATGTGACTAAAATAAGTGGATTTTTTTTTAAATATGAACAAATATTAGGAAAGCAAGCACAGTTTAAGAGCTTTCATATTGGTTTATGGTGGAATATCACACAATAAGATGTAGTTCTACTAGCCGAATGTAATTGATCAGAGTACTGGAAAAACAATTTTTTTTTTTTTTTTTAAATGCTTACCTGATTCTTCCATATTAAGAAAATGCAATAAACCCTATTAACACAGTTAAGAAAGAAGTGAAGCACAACTATATTTAAAAAAAAATCACTTCTCTATACTTAACATTAAAAATAAGTTTACAGTACAAAGAAAATGTTTAACTTCTACTAAAGCATCCAAAATCTCAGATACCGTTTTTTAGAAAAACAAACTGCAATTTCCAGTAAGAAACACTGCTTTCCATAAGCAGGTCATATATTAGAATTGAAAAGTCTCTTCATACTT
The DNA here is from genome assembly GCF_019232065.1 of Centrocercus urophasianus. Lineage (NCBI taxonomy): Eukaryota > Metazoa > Chordata > Aves > Galliformes > Phasianidae > Centrocercus > Centrocercus urophasianus. The sequence goes on along the minus strand of NW_024884889.1, from coordinate 3,640,325 downwards.
CGCTGAGTTCTTCTGATAAAAGCCATTGCAAATAGTTATAAACACCTACCACATTAACAAGTGTGATGTTAAGGGGAAAGAAAAAAACAACACACATTCTTACATTTTACACCACGTTAACCAAGGGCTGCACAAGACACAAAACAGTGCCAATGTATGCAGCAACAGAAGAGATTTTAGGAATAAAACCAGTTCTCCAAGTTCAGAAATGTACTTCTATCCAGCAAGTTTATTTAAAAATAGCTCCCAATTGTTCCTATCAACGCCTTCTTATGTAACTTGCACACGAATATAGGTAATTTGCAAAATACAAAGTGAACTTTTTTTTTTTCCTCTAAATCTTGTTGAAGCCGGTGCTGATGCTGAAACTTTGGCAATCTCTCCTGACATTAAGTGAAACCATAAATAAGAACAAAGAAATGTAAATGGGCATGTTATTTTCCCTTCGTTTGTTATAACGTTTTAGAAGTGTTACAGAGGTTTTTTTCCACCTGCTTTGAAGTTTCAGCTTTTGTTCTGAAGGTGGTTCTCACACAGGGATTGTCCTCCCTTCTCCACTTCCCTTCTCACAAATCCACCTATGCTGTGTCAGCAGCACATGAGCAGTACACTTCAGAAGCTTCCTGTAATTAAGTTCACCTTGTTGTATTATAGGTAAACATGTTCAGACTTATTTTGTATACATTTGGGAAATAATAGCTTTTACAGTCAACAGTATGAAGCAACTTGTGCTACTAAAATAAACTGTGGTGAGGACTATGTCTTCCAGCACTTTTACAAGTAGCAAATTCCCTCAGTGCTTTGGTATTTTTATCAGAAAATAATGAAGATTAATTTCCATTGTTCTGTACCAGCACTAACTTATGTTCACAATAATGTTTACATTTATACTGTATCATCAGTACACACCCAGAAGATGAGCTTCAGATGACACAAAACAAGTATAGTTTCATTTCAGATATCCTTGGGCAGCCTGCCTGGCTTCTAACTGCCTTCCTGCAAGAGCCCTTGGACCTCGTCAGATCCTCCTCTGTCACATTTCCCATCATCACAACAATATATCAGACATGTGAGGGCAACTTAAAGCAGCAGAAAGCATGCATATTTTGCATCGGGTTCCTACGTACTCAAGTATCACATGAACAACTACAGTATAATTTTCTGATAGTCTTCCCTGTAGAAAAACACTAGCCCAAGATCTTTCCAGGGATAGAAACCCTCATGTTTCACACCAAGACGCAAGAACTAATTGACTAGGGAAAAGCTTATGCATGTGTTTCAGTTGCGTTGTTTTTCCTAATGAGACACTAATACATAATTCATTGCCAAGAAATAACAGGCTGACTTTGCTTTTGCTGACTGGGACATGGAGTTGAGCAGCCAGACACTCTGGTGCAGGCAATTTTGTTCCCAGCACAGAAACAGCAAAAGACCACAACAAAACACTAATGCTCCTCATCCCCTGTTCATGCCAGACATAGTCCTCCAGGCTATCAGGGCTACTATTTCATGCACTGAAATGTTTGTTCTGGTGAAGCCCATAGAGCCCAGTGCCATGCAGCTTCCCAAACAAGCAACTTATGTCCAAGCGACCACCAAACACAGCCAGGCCAGTAACTTGTCCTCTTCGATGCCCTCTCTCAGCCATTGACTCTCACTCCCTGGGAGATTTTACCTATACACTGCCCTTCCAACTCACAAAATTCCCAAAATCTGTACCTTCCACAGCGTAGGGTTTTGCCGCAGCACAAACCAGCTCCCTCCTTTCAGAAAAAGACAGGATTGCAATGCTCATAGCAGTCATGTGGTGCACAGCCAACTGGGACAGCTGGCCTTTGGGCACGAGACAACCCTAAGCACCCTTTTGGTATCCCCAGCTGTCAGGGCTGCAATAGCAAGCCTGACATCCAAGGAGAAATCTCAGAGACAAAGACACCAAGCCAATACCAGCTGTTATGCTGCCCATGGGGTGCAAAGAGCCCCATCAGGAGGCCAACATCAGCCCATGTGGTACAGCAGTGCCATGCCCTGCCCTGTCCCCACTCAACCTGGCGTTCCTGCCAGCAGCATTTCTACAACTCCTCCTCCTCTTCCCTATCACCACGGCGGGAAATGAATCCAGCTGCTTCCAGCAACATCCTGAGCAATTCCTCTTCGTTTTAGAGAACAGGGCCATTTCCCTGAGCTCCTGGCTATTAGCTATCTTCTGGCAACAAAACCATGACCAAAATCTTCTTTTTTGCCCATTCATGAGGGTTTTTGAAGGCATGATCTCTCTCTGCCTCAGGAAAGGATTTAAAAAATAATAATAATAATAATTAGCCACAACTCAGATCCTTTGCACTTATCTTCCTGCCTCCACCTTCCCCCACTCCCTTCCATTATCCTAAGACTACATTACGTTTGGCTAAATTGAGCGTTCTCAACATTCTGCTTTTGTATCTGCCAGACTTCTTATTTTGCCCATGCAAGTGAGAATTCCTGTGGTTTGCCACATCCTTAGACAACATGTTACGAGACCACATTTCTGCTGTATTAAAAGGACTATCCCACTACAGGCTGAACAGAGCCCCAACACATCTCTTTATGGAAACCATTATTACCTCAGCTGTTTCCACTGATCATTAGGACTAGCTGAAACCATTACTGTAAATGGGCTCCCAACTACAAAGTTGCACACGGAATAGCTGCGTTTCCTGGAGAAAAAAATAATACGGTTAAAGTATTTCAGTCCATGGCTACTTTCTTGTTTTCTGAAATGTTTGAAAAAAGCTTTCATATTGCTGTGGAGATTCTTTTTAAAATGTCTGCGAAAGAAACATTTTTATGTTCATTAAAGCTGGCCTTGAAACAGCAACTAATGGGAATGCTCAATATTAAGAATCTCCTCTGGGGGACAGATTTACACTCCAAGCAAACCACTTAGGCATTTAAAAGATTTTCAAAACCAGGGCACTGAAAGATGAGGAATCTCAGCATCTGTGACAATCTGACTCCGATTTATAACACAGAGATCGCTTAAAACCATGGTTGTTCTTGATGAAATAAAAATGGATGCTGTGTGATATTAAACTGACATTAAAGGAATTGCAATCACACAAAAGCATTGAGAAAGAGGAGGGGGAGAGTCACAAAGAAATTATGCGATAAGTGAGGAGAGCAATGATTTTAAAAGAAAAAAAACTGGCAGGTTTAAATAAAAATGTACTTGTGCAGTGTTATTTCTGCTTGTTCTGCTACTTTGTTGGTCTTGTTCTGATGCATGTTTCTGTAGGAAAGGAATTCATTGAACCTTTTCGATCCATTCTCTTTTAATAGTAGAAGTAATTTTCTCAGGTGGGCACTGAGCAGTTGCAATTACAGTTTATTTTGCTGGAGAAATTCTTTTAAGACACTAATGGTAAGAGACATGAGGTAAGGAAAAACATCACAGCACGCCTCCCAGGCTTGATACCAGCAGCTTTGTGGAAGACCCAGAGACACTGAACAGTATTTTTGTGTTGAAATCTCAGGGTGTTTTGTTTCAAGTGTGCTTTAGCAGAGGATGACGAAAAATAATAAAAATATTCAAACTGCGCTCACACAGCCCCTGCTATTCTCATTCACATGATCCATTTAAGCTCTAGTACAGTTGTCTAGGGGCTAGCAAAAATAAGAATTATCTGTGAAACACTCAAGCTTTCACAATTTCACATTCATTCACATGCACTCTTATGGTTATTTAAAAAAAAAAAAAAAAAAAAAAAAAAAAAAAAAAAAAACACAGCATACTCAGTAATTAGGCTGCTTCTTGTAGAAGGCCACACTCTCTAGGTCCTGCTCTTTTGTTTGACTCAGAACTGCTTAAGTGTTGTGTGGTACATGATAAGTACAGTGCTACATAGAGGAACTAGCAGCAAAAATTAACTGTTTTTTCCTTTTTTCTTATTTTTTTGAGGGGAGGAGTTCTTGAGGGTTTTTTGTTTGTTTGTTTAATAGATGGGGCTTTTTGGCCCACAGATTGTAACATCTCCTCAGAAAGTTTGGTGGGGGAAGGGGGCCTTGTTTTTTTAATTAATCAAATTATTTCAGTTAGCAAAATAAACATTAAGACCACCTGGTAGATGACTGTTTACTACTAAAGCAAGTCTTAAAAAGGCACACTACGTATTTAGAACTGAATTTGGTTTGTTACTTTTTTTTTTTTTTTATAAAGAATTTCCTTACGCAAGTCTATTAAAAAGGATACCAGCAATAGCATCACAATGGGATAAGTGAATCACATTTCATTGCAGATGAAGACAAGATAAATTCACTTTTTTTCCTGCTTTTGTTGTTTGTTTTTGAAGAAACCTAAATGGAGAGTTTGATTTCTGATTTGTAAGTAGTTCTTTTCATTATTATTTGGCTTTGATTTAGTTCTGGCCCAGTAGCACAAAGTATTAGCATGTGTCCAAGTCTGTCTTAGCCTGGGCTGATTTTAGCTTCAAAACAAATAAATAGTTGTGGCCTGACTGTCAGACAATCGCTACCACCTTTGGTGTAGTGATAACAAGGAGTTACTCAGAACGAATTGAACTGTCCATGTTCCCAGAATACAATGAGGTATGGAATAGAGCATACATCCAGGATGGCACCAGAAGTCCAGGGGCATTGACAAAAGTCTCAGCTTTAATTCACAGGAATGTCTTTCATTGTTTAGCTAAAAATCAGATTTAAACAGAAAAAAAGAAAACCTGAATCATTGGTGTCCAGTGACAAGAAACAGCATGTAGGCTGCATTAAGAAAAAGGAAGCCCAAGCAGACTAAAGGATAAAGAGTAAGGAATTATCAACACTGTAGTTCTTTCAGCAAAGGGAAGGAGCAAGCTCCCATCATTACAGCCATACTCAGTACTGACTTTTGGATGCTCATCTGAAAACTTTCTCCCTTGGGAAGACTGAAACCACCAGTCTTCAGACCAAAGGAAACAGAGCACACCACCAGCTAAAAAGGCAGTTCTAGAAAGGGATTTTTTTTTTCCTGAAAAAGATGCTTATTGTTGAAGCTCTTCCATTGTAACTTGCATTATGAAAATATAACTGAAATGAAACTAAAGATTCAGACCATTTTATTGTTAAAGCAGGAGTAACAATAATTTCCCATTTCCACTTACGATTTTTGCTCCTACAAGATTAAATGTAATAATCACGATGTCCGTTTCCAAGGGGAAGAAGGAAAGTAATCTATACAGAGCTCAGAACTAAGTATCTAAGATTTGTTTTCGCAATTGACAGGAAAAAAAAAAAAAAAAGACAATTAAAAGAAATGACAGATTACCTACTGCTCTTAAGCTAGAAAGGTATTTACCCTATTAAAACTTGCGGAAATATTTTTGCTCGTTTCAGTTGCAAAGAGGTTATTTTTTCTTAAGCATTGTCAAACAGCCATTACAATACATCCTAGAAGAGTTGAATGTGTAAAATTGTTTCAACCAGCTAGTGATTTGTTTTTTTTTATACACAGTATTTTAATTGAATACAGCCAAACTTCAATGAATTTCCAGACACGTAACACTAATTTACAGAAGTGCACTGTAATAATTAGTTGTGTGTGAACACATATAGATATTTGACCTATGCATCAGGGAGAAGTGTAGTAAGGACTTTTTTCTTTCTTTCCTTTTCTATTAGACTTGTAGAGTGCTAGTTGTGAGAAGGCTCTATAGATAATAAGCTTTTAGGCATACAAGCCCTTCTTTAGATCTAAAATGAAAGCAGTAAACTCAAGGTTGGGAATAATTATGTTAATTAGTTAGCCAATTTGAAAGAAAATGATGGTTGTTAGCAGCAGAGCAGAGGGTGATGTCAGCAAAGAGAAGCGGTAATAAGTTCAGTAGGTCTGGTGGGACCAAGAGGTCAGGCAGAGGTGCCATCTGGAGAAAACGACCAGACACCAGGAAGCCAGTATCTCAATGATTTTTAATGTCAAGTGCAGCTGTGAATGTTACGTATGAATATCTTCATTTTTTGAGGTTATTCCTCAAGGATTTGGGCTGAAAGATCAGAAACGCAGTTCTCCTTACTGAGATAGCCACTAGCAGGAACTGCTATAAATAATTTATGACGGTGAAATGTGTCCAGTTACCAGCAGAAGAGCACCATCTGATTTTGTCCAGAGTCTCCATAGAGGCTTTTATTATAGAACACCACTTTTGATAGTTTCGTTGTGAGGGACATAAAGTTCACAGTCTCGCGCTAGACGTTTTGCAAATTTTCAGCTATCTCAGGCTGGTGTCACTTGCCATGTTCCCTTCTGAAGGTGTGTTTAAACAAGGTTAGTGAGCCCCTTAAAAGGCAGCGAAAGAGGTACTGGTAAGAATGGGAATGTTCACAATGGGATAAGGTCCAGTACAATGAGCAACGAATGGAGTTTACTTGGTGCACAACTCTCCCGGTTTAACAAATGAATTCCCTCAGTGACAGAGAATTCTTTCAGCAGAGGGTGATGTGGAACTCTTGTTCTCAGGAAAAAAGTAGTCCTTTAAATCACTAATTCCGCCCACGTCCATGATCTTTGGTACATTTCAAATAACTGTCTCTTTTGTCAAGTCAACTATGTATGTTACTATGTTATTTAAGACCAGCATACATGGCATGTTCTTTCCATGTTATCAGACACCAATAGTAGTGTGGAAATTCTCCAGAAAAAGTTGGAGGTGGTACAGCTACTGAACTCATGCACTTAGTTGATCTTATTAGACTTTAAAAAAAAACAGGAATTTATTTCAGAACCTGACAATTTGGTAAGTGACTTTAAAATACAAAGTCAAGAATACAAGTCTCCTTAATCTATTTTAAATACCATAAAAATGAGAAAAGGTCTCAAGAGAGGAGAGCTTTACTTTGGAAATAGTTGAAATATGCCTAGCCTAGAGAAATATGCCTAGTCTAGAGCTCACTTTCTGTTGCTGTTTTTAATTGGAAGATTCATTAGAATCTCCTGCAAAAGTTTTTCCAAAAAAACTCTAACGGCCCTATCAGTGCCGCATTTGCAATCATCATCATATTACAGTTAACTGGGAGATACAAGCATCATAAGTGTTTCCAAGCATGTTTCAAGCTAAAGTGACATTACTGGTCAAGTTACTTAAGTGGCAAATCTCCAGTCACAGCTCACACGCTATGAAATTGTTTTTAGAAAAGGAAAAACTTCTAGTACTTTATTATAGTCGTCTATCACTTTTTTTTTTGCAAGAATTCACTAACACCACAGAAATCTTTTATGATGGGGCAGTATTCAAATAGATACTATTTATTATGGTAACGGTTGCTCTATTTAATACTTCAATATTATTTGAGTACTTAAGTATACAGCTCTGTAAGTACTACACAAATACACATACATTTTTTTAACCCTTACAGGGGTGTCTACTGAGGCACAAAATTACTTATCTACATTAGTTTAGAAGTAGGAATTCTACTGAAATGAGAAGAAAACTGGATTACAGGTCTCTTCCCAAGAAAGAAAAATATGCATATGTAGAAAAGGGCTAAAAGAAGCTGAACTTTCAATTAAAGTAAGCAATATCAGTACATTTACCATATGAATATACTGCTAAATCCATTCTTCGGTGAATGCTTACAGACTGGAAAAGATCCATATCTAGTTAATGAACTCTAGTCTGCTGACTTACGGAAAAGAATATAAAGAAGAATCTACATATATTATTTCAAACTGCTTATTAGATAGATAAACTTATCTATAACATATATATATTAGACACAAATTACATTAAACTCATGTTTAAAAAATTGTAAGGAAAAGTTTCACTAGTTAGAAAAAATCAAGGTTGCTTGCATAACCTCAAATCACCTCTTCTGCTTAAGCAGTACTTCACCATCTCTAGTTAAATCATCTCATGACATACCAGATGTGTAAAGAAGTCAACACAGAAGAGCAATGCGAGGGAGCAAAGAGAAGTGAAGCAAGTCTAGACTACTGACTCTTGCCCAAAAACTAGTACAAACATAATGCCATAGTACAGCCCTGAAGCAAGCAGAAAATACCACTGCTTCATTAAATTGCAGACCTCGAAATCTATAAGAGAAATTTGTGGTTTGTAATTCTATAATGCAGTTTAATGAGCATCAGTCTAACCCGCTTAATGCTATATATGATTCCTTGTAAGAGTCCACGTTGAATAAAATCAAAAATACTAGGACTGTAGAGAAAAATCAGCAGTTAAAAGGTAGGGGGCTTGCAAAGACTTGAAAGAGTTGATAAGTTCTTTTGGAAGAGCACAGCCACCAATTTGTGGAGACGGAAAGCTAATAGGACTGGGCAAAAGAGCTTGAAGTTAGGAAGAAAGAATAAGACGTTCAGCAAGGAGACAGGAAGAAACACAAAGAAAAGTGGCTAGTACACAAAAAATAATCAGCAAGAAAGATGCGCCAATAGAAAGGAGAATAGAGGGCACCTAACTGGGATTTAGAAGGAAAGTAATTTAGGGTATTACTGAAGAATGGCAGAGAAGATAAAAGCAAAACTAAAGGAAATGAAATAAAAGAAGTACATACAAGGCTGTAACATGTTTCTCTTCCAATGAATTGAGATGCTGTGTTTGGGAAAGTAACACAAAAACCCAGAAAATCTTACTGTGGGATAAAAATAAGTAATTGAAATGTCAGTAGAGAAAACCATGCTCTATGAGACAGATGAAGAGGATTGACTGCTGCATGCGTATGCTCAGGAAGTATTCCCTACTCCAAGGTAACCATGAAGGAAAAAAAAAGAAAACGTTTTCATTTTTTCATCTCCGGATGAAAATAAAAGCAGGCAGAAAAGGAAATGAAGTTTCCTATGAAGTTCTCTGGCAAAACATACGTGAGGTCTTGAAGTAGACAGCAGATAATGAAATTAGTCAGAGAATCATTAGAAAATATACCAATTTTAACAGAGAAAACTTTTTTGGAATAGGAATACACAGTGCAGAACCAATTATTTTCACATTCATTCAGCAGATACATCACCAACGTAACAACTTGAATCCTAGAAAAGAGATACACAAAGTAAAAGAGAACTAAAGAGGGAATGTACAATTAACAAATGCATGGTTCAAAGAGGGGTATGGTTAGGATGGTATTTTCAGGTTCATAGAAAGATTATCATGGTGGAAGAAGACGGTCAAAATTTAAATGCTTACCTGTGTCTGAGACTCATAGCAGAGAACTCTAAAAGAAGGGATCTCCAGAAAAAAAACACTTGCCCAGTGGCATTCAACCCTTAAATGAGATCTAGAAGAGGTGCAGCCAGGTTCCACCCCTTCCGGTAAAACAGCTGAATTGCCTTCACCTGGGCTCCCAGGGATGACTCAGTCCTTGCTTCAGGTGATCAATCAATGGTTCAGACTCAACAGTTCCCATACAGGTAGCTAATCAGAAAAATTCCTGCTAAAATTAGAACTCCTTTTTAATGCTCTGTTTCAGTAATAGATACTTTTCATCTGTGCTCAGGAGGATATGAGCTTTATATTTGACAGCTAAAACAAAAAACAAAACATCAACAACAAAAACTAAGTGTCCTCCTTTCATATTATTGCTCCTATCTCATTTTTGCTGAGCTACTGCCCCATTTACATTGAATGCCCTGTGGAAAACAATGTCACTCTTCATAGAAGTAATAGCACTAACAGGAGTCCTAATTCTCTCCCTTCTTTGGGATTTTCTCCTTCATAAAACAGATAAAATGCAGTGTCTAATTTATTAATTGCTGTTAATCTGTAGACAACAAAACTGCTTCAATTTAAAACTTGGAGGATCCTAAATCGTAATTATTAAAAAGAAAATAAATAAAAGAAAAAGAAATAAAGAACAAAGGCCCAGAGCAGAGGAAAACTCTTGACCTGGGGGTGCACTGAATTCAAACGAAGCACCATCTCCAATTAAGTAATTCAGTTCTGTGCCTGGGATTTGAGCTACCGCTCTGGTTTCTTTGCCATATGAGAAACGTAGAAGCAGAGCTCTGAGGTCTGGATTACATTCTGGAGCACAGATACCTGAAATATTGTCAGTTATAGCACTTCTTAAATACTAAAATTCTGACGTGTGATAATTCTCTTCCAATGTCCTCAAGTATCTTCAGCTGCAAGTGATTTCAATAGGACAAGCGTGCAATGTACAAAAAAATTGGTATGTACGAGAAATCCTCAGGAAAATAACCGAAAACTGAAGTTCCTCAGAATAGTTTGTCATCAAATTACCCTGAGTACAACTACAGAGATTTCTTGAAGACCATTTGAGGATGAATACACTTTAAGAAAAAGGAGAGCCTCTAGAGAATGACTGTATCAAAAATATCATACAGAAACACTGCTGAGATACAACAGCAGATCGAATGATATTTACTGGTACACCAAAATGAAAGCCTTCTTCCAAGCAGGGAAAGCACTTTGACCAATGTGATACTCTGCTTGTAAGTTTACTGTGCAGTTCCAGATAGATTATTATTTCAAGAAAATGTATTGCACAAAAAAGAAATAAACATATCAAAGACTATGTTTGGAAGCACGTTATCTTAAAGGCTAAATTTTCACACTGCTTCTGTAAGATATCACAGTTAATCAGATCAAAAAACAACTGTTTGATCTTTCCAAGTATCTTTCCAAGCTAACAAGTATCTATGTTATTGCAGCTTTTTCATGTTTGAAGGAAAATTTTAAAAAAGAAGTTATCCAGAAAGAAAGGTCTTTTGCTAATATAATATGTGAATTCTGCTGTTCTTCCACTCTTTCTGGCTAAGCTTTTGAAGATTTATGTTGTTTAAAAGCTGAGGACCACACATACTCAATCCTACAACATATTTCTAATGATGATTTCAACTCAGGACTACATAACTACTTACCCATATCCATTAATGGTTCAGAAAACACTCTTCATAGAATTTACAATTTGAATATGCTCTGAAGTAGCAAGAAATTCTTCAGATTAGTTTGTACAGCCCTGCCATCTGCAAGATCCATAGGTAAAAGTCTAGTTTTATAAGTCCACAAATACCTCCCCGTCTCTTAGAATCTATCTTTCCTAAATGGAAGATTATCCTGAAATAACAAATCTTTGTTCGGTTCCCAAATTGAAGTAACTTCTTCACACAGCTAGAATATTTCCAAACAACAAGCATTTTCCAACATAAATTTATCTTTTATCCTTGTAATACATGTATTTAAGTCTATTCAAGTCTACGGAACTCTTGTATTCTCAGATTTCCTTGGCTCTATTTGCATTGTGCTCACATTACTGTCTCCTCTGCAATCAGACATACTATTCATTTTCATATTAATAGCATCAATTAATAATTTTGAATGACATTTCCTGTTTTTGTTGTTGCTGCCGTGACAGAATTTCCCTTTCAAATGCCTCTGCTTGAGACCTGGTCACAGCTGTATGTGAACTCAGGAAAAGCTGTGCTCTCTTGCAATTCTCCCTTGTTGAGACCTCCTTGACTGCACATAGTAGGAGACAGTAGTGAGTCAATAGCCATCAATCAATTATTCTGTTCAACTTTTAAGGTCTGATTTCACAGTGGACAAGACACTAGTTCAAAGAGTTCACTTTTACTTTCAGATCAATGACGCTTAAGCATATTAAATATTTTCAGAAGCACACAGCAGTCTGACATCCCATCAAACTGAGCATGAAAAATATTATTTTGTTACCCTTTGTATGTAATATCTCTGTAGAACAACTGACAGAATACATTTGTCTTGATGTATGACCCTCAGCAAACCCATCTCATTAATAAAAGGAGATCAATAATGTTCTTACTGTTTGGGGGTCACATTCTGATAATGTTTCTGATAGCATAAGAAAAAGAAAATAGATGAGCTGCAGGTTGTTCCACTGGACACGTGGCTCTACGTCAACTAGCATTTTGACCAAAATCCAAGCACTGGCAGACTGTATTTCATCTGCTCCTACTCTCCTACCAGTTCTCGTTATTACTATCTATTTTCTTGCATATTTATTACATTGAGTTTTCTCAAGGACAGACCTTAGTAAAGCAGAATATTTACCAAGTATACTTTGTTTTAAAAAGCCTCCCACATGGAGAGTCATACACCAGAAGATAGAAAATTGTTGAAAATGACCTCATACCAAACATTATCAACTATTACTAAGTGTTCTGGAGCAACAATGCCTACACATTATCCTCCATAAATTCAGTTATATATCTGATTAACTCTATTTTATTTTATTTTTTGTTAGGTAAGAAACGTGCTGCACCTATAGAGGGACGCAATGGTTATTTCTTCTCATCAGACCTTAAGTTCTGTTATTTAATACAAAATATCTTATTGAAACTTCACATGTAACAGTTACAGCAACAGAGTTCCTGAGTTGTACAGCTGAGAAAATGAGAAAAAAAAGAAAAAAAAACATAACTTTTTTTTTTGTGTGTGTGGAAGCCTTGGTTTTTTGTTTGTTTGTTTCATTTTATTTGGTTTTTTTTGCACAGGACTTGCCTACTTAAAATAGGATGTATTTCATAGCTTGTGGAGCTCCAGTACAGAAGTGTGGAATTACAAAACTTGTAAGTCTCTCGGTTCCCAGAACCCCTCAGCATATTGAATCACATTTTCTTAAGCTAATAGTAACTTATATCTTCTTGTTCCATGCATAAGTATATTCAAAGCATGTTTGAACAGTGAACTCGATGACACTTTCTTTTCACTGCTCCAAAAGCAATGCCTCCTACTTTATGATGCTGGCCTATGACATCAAGACACAAACGGTGGTATGGAAGTAGAAGTTGAATTTTCTGGCCAATATTCCATTACTTTTTGTTGCCATGTGACAGATGGCAGCCAAAGGGCACCCTGACAAAATGGCATCTGACACAGAGCTGTGTATTAAGCGAAGGTGTGGAAGTGAATTCCTCCATGCTGAAAAAATGGCACTCATTGACATTCACCAACACTTGCTGAACACTTATGAAGATCAAACAGCGGATGACACAACAATGAAGCAGTGGGTGATGTGTTCCAGCAGTAGCAATAGTAATGAGAAAGATAAGCCATGCTCTAGGCAGCCATATGCATTTGTATCAGCTCATTCTCATGAATCAGCAGATTAATACTAGGGAACTGTTTATTGAGTTGAATATCAGCATCAATGCATTGGAAATGACAATGCTGCCAGCACTGGAGTATAGCAAAGTTTGCACGAGATGAGTTCCACAAATGTTCATACAGGAACACAAAGACTACGCTATTTATATTTGTCAGGAACTACCGAACCAATACGAGACTGAAAAAGACGGTTTCCTGGATCTCATAATTACCAGCAATGAGACATGGTTGCACCTCTACTAGCTGGTGTCAAAATAGTCCATGGAATGGCAACATGAATTCCCCATCAAAAAAAAAAGTTCCAAGACACAGCTCTCAACGGGTTAAGTAAAGTACACTGTCTTTAGAGGTGGGAAAGTGATGATCCTTCTGGATTGCCTGGAATCTGAATAAACCATCAGGTCTGACTGCTGCAGTGCAATGCTGACTAAACTGAAGGCTCAACCTTCTGGAATCAGGCCACAGAAGATGACATGCTTTTGCCAGATGATAGACACCAAGCCCTAAACCTCTCTGTAAACCACGTTTCCAGCCTTGGCCGGACTGCCCTACACCATCAGTTGTTTAGTTTGGATTTGTCACCTTCTAACTTTCATCTGTTTGTGTTGCTAAAGGATGGACTGTGTGAGCAATTTTCTCTTAGCAACGATGCCATCACAGCAGCTGTGGAACAATGGGTCACGTCTGCAGATTTTTACAAGCAGGGCATGGAAGCTCTTGTTCATCACTGGTGAAAATACATAGGTACTGGTAATGACTATGTTGAAAAATACTGTTTTGCAGCTGGACATTCTCTTTCTCAAACAGAGTTATTGCACTCTTTGTTGTAGTTTCCGTGGTACTAAATAGAAAGCATATATTTTGGAGAAACCTATGTATTTTCAACAAGATTTCCTATCAGATTCTAATCTTTTGCATTTCCTTGATCTGCTGGGTTAGGAACATGAGGAATATTTTGGTCTACACTGCCTTCTTTTTATTAGCAAATGTACAAGGAACAAATATTCTGACCTTTTTGTTAACATTCATTTGTTTTTTTTATCTATGTATTTTCACCAGTGATGAACCAGAGCTTCCATGCCCTGCTTGTAAAAATCTGCAGACGTGACCCATTGTTCCACAGCTGCTGTGATGGCATCGTTGCTAAGAGAAAATTGCTCACACAGTCCATCCTTTAGCAACACAAACAGATGAAAGTTA